>NC_135328.1:112002520-112105020 GCF_023851605.1 Tamandua tetradactyla | reverse complement strand
TTTCACCTCTGTGCCATGAGGAGCCACCTTCCCATCTTTCCCGTCTGGTCTGTGTTGATATCATATTCTTCTCCTAGAGTCCAAATCCTCAACCCTGAAAGTGTTATGTCCCCAAGAAGAGCCATGTTTTAATCCCAATCCAATCCCGTGGGCAGCCATTTCTTTTAATCCTTATTCAATAGTGTGGGTTGGAAACTTTTGATAGATTATCTCCAGGGAGATGTGGCATGCCCAGTTGTGGGTGTGACCTTTTGATTAGATGGAGATGTGATTCCACCCATTCCAGGTGGGTCTTGATTAGTTTGCTGGAGTCCTTGAAAAGAAGAAGCATTTTGGCGAGAGTCAGAAATGACAGAAAGTTCACAACAGAACTGACACAGATGCCAACATTGGAGAACAGAGTCACAGATGTTTGGAGATGCTTGGAGCCCAACACATGTTGCCATGTGCCTTTGCATGAGATATTAAGCAAGCCAGAACCTGGAGAGAGCCAAGGGAAGCCAAGAGATGAAAGCTAGCCCCAGAGAAGCACAGTGAGGAATCTCCACAGGAACAGAGGCTGAAAGCAGTGGAGCCCAGGAACAAGGGACCAGCAGATGCCGACCACGTGACTTCCTGGCTGATAGGGCTTTCCATACCCATTGGCCTTTCTTGAGTGAAGGTAACCTCTTATTGGTGCCTTAATTTGGACACTTCTACTTCCTTAGGATTGTAAACTTGCAACTTACTGAATTCCCCTTTAAAAAACCAATTCCAGTTCTGGAATATTACATTCTGGCACTTGCAGACTAATACAGATTTTGGTATCAGAGAAATGGTATGCTGCTGCAGTTTGCAAATACCAAACATGTAGGAACGTTTTTTTAAATGAATAAGGGGAAGATTTTGGAAGAATTGTGAGGAGTTTGATAGAGAAGTCCTAGAATGTTTTAAAGGGACTGCTGGTGGAAATGTGGACTCTAGAGACATCTCTGATGAGGCTTTAGACAACAATGAGGAGGTTTTAAGTTTCTGAAAAATAAACTTAGTGAGTGAAGCTTTCATAGAGTTTCAGTTAGAGCCCTGAATATATTTAGGATTTTCAGGAATACTGTTAGTTAGGGCTTGGCACACTGTAGCAATTTGCAATATCTAACTGAAGCTTGTGGAAGGGTAACCTCCAAAATAGTCTCTCAACTCTGTTAGTACTCTCTTAGCCACTGATCCCTTATTTTGTTACATTTCTTCTCCCCATTCTGGTCAGGTAGGCAGTGTCAATCCCACAATGCCAGGGACAGTCTCATCCCTGGGAGTTACATCCTGTTTTTTACATCCCTAGATGTCGTGTCCCATGTAGAGGGGAGGGCAATCACTTTACTTTCAAAGCTGAGCTTAGAGAGAGAGGCCACATCTAAACAACAAAATAGGTTCACTGGAAAAGACTCTTAGGCATAATTATAGGTAGGCTTAGCTTCCCTGTTACAGAAATATGTTTCGTAAGTACAAGCCTTGAGATCATGGGCTCAGTCTGTTAATTTTGGAGTCCCTAATATTAGAGAGAGTATCGACATCCCTGAATATTAATGGCATGTGTGCTGGTTTAAAACTGTTGTGTACCCCAGAAAAGCCATGTTCTTTAACCCTGATTCAGTATTGCTGGTTGGGCTCTTTTGATTAAGTTGTGTCCATGAAGATGTGACCCACCCAGTTGTTGGTGGGACTTTTTTTTACATGGGCAGGCACCGGGAATTGAACCCAGGTCCTCTGGCATCGCAGGCAAGCATTCCTGCCTGCTGAGCCGCCGTGGCCCGCCCTGGTGGGACCTTTTGATTATGTGATTTCCATGGAGATGTATCTCTACCCATTGAAGGTGGGGGGATTACTTATTGGACTCCTTTAACAGGGAACATTTTGGAAAGAACCAACAGAGCTGACGCAGGCAGAGATGAAGAAAGAAAATGCCCTTAGGGAAGCTGTTGAAACGAGAAGCCAAAGACCCCAGCAGATGCCAGCCACGTGCCTTTGCAGCTGACAGGTGTTCCAGACCATCGACCTTCCTTGAGTCAAGGTATCTGTCTAGGGATGCCTTAGTTTCAGTGTTTTTATAGGCTTAGAACTCTAAACTTGCAGGTTAATAAATTCTTTTTAAAAGCTGTTCCGTTCCTGGTGTATTACATTCTGACTGCTTTAGCAAACCATAACAGCATGTAACAAGGTAGAATGGTAAATGGACAGCTTTTATGGTCTCTTTTTAGTGCACAGTCTGCTTCTAATTACTTGATATATAACACTGGGTAATACAAACATTTTATTGGGTCCCTTGCTTCAGGGAGGAGTTTTTATCACTATCTTCTGCCTCTGCATCCTGACAGGGAACATCACACATTCCTTTGCCCGAGCTGACACTGAACTGTTCAGACATGGAAGCAGAACATGACATGTTCAGAAGCTGTTCCTTGATGTGGTATGAGAATATATGGATTGCATTTCCATAAAACACAGAATATCTTGAATAACAGAGTCAGAATTTCCAGATAATCTGGTTTAGCATTTGCCTGCATGTAGCCTGACGCGAATTTCCTTCATAGGATTTACTTACTCTTTGAAATAAGGGATTCTAGAATGGTCTGAATGATTGAGGTGTCAGTGTGGATAGAAAACATTGCTAAGTATAGGAATTTATTATTAAAGAAAGTTTGGAGTCATTCTCCACGGAGAATTTTCTAAAGAAAATATTTTTCAGGCTTAGGGACAGAGTTAACCTCAACAACCTCATACAAATACTTGCAGACTTAGGAAAAAATGTCTTTCTGTAGCTCCCAAATTCTGAACCTGCCCTTTTCACTTTCCAGAATGTGGTCTGTAAAAATAATAGAAGCGTAGAATGGAAAGCAGATACTAAATGAGGTCTTTTATGCTAATCACCCCCACCCCAGTTCAGGAACTGTTTCATCAGCAGCCTGGGCTGGGAGCTACACTGCATCACCATAAACCCTTCCAGCAGTGGGGTGCTCCCTTGGTTTGGTGTTTGCACATCCTGTTCATGCTCAGCTCTGTTAGAAGGTTCTTTCTTTGCAGTAAGGTGGCAGTGGAAAAGAGAAATTTCTCAGACTACTTTAAGAATATTTGTGGCCACGGTGCAGGCCAGAATTCTGGGATGAATGTGTAGGTCACCTATAGAAGGAATGGCTGCTCTTCCACTGTCATCCTGGGAAGTATAACAGTGGACCAGAAAGGGAAGCCTTATGGAGACGAGTCTTAACACAAAGGGGTTAAATGGCTAATGAGGTAGTTTGGCTTGGACTTGGAAGGGTGGAGGCACTGAGAGGTGTCCCAGCCATGGGGAAGCAGGTTGGAGTAGGGCAGGGGACCATCTTAAAGACCCGATGATGGATGTGAGCCTGGCTGGGTGGTTTTTATTTATCTGTACCTTCTATTGTTTCAACCCATCATGAAAAGTATACAGCATGCTCAGGTATGCTACAGAGTTAGGGGCGGACTACAGCTGTACACACCTGTGAGGAAAAGGCATTGTTCTCTTTCAGCTGCAGAGCTCTCAAAGGTTTCTTCTAGCTCTTTAATTTTGGAGTTCCATGTTCTGGCCCTTTACATGTTTGAAAACCTTTCCTATGTTTTCTTCCATTCTTCCTAGTCACTTTGATTCAGGCAATTCTGCAATCCAATTCTGTTCCTTTACTAATATTTCCTGGGATTTGATTCCAAGGCCCTTTGCAACCCAAGTAACTAGTGTCTAGATGAATGGTAGATGGTCATGTCTCACCTAAAAAATAGCTGGAATGGAACTCATTTATCCTCCAAATGAGCAGAAGAAGAAAATGCCACAATAAAAGACACTTTATTGGTAGAGTGGTCAGCCAGGGAATGAGGCTGGTAAAACAGTTTTTCATGAGGGCCATGAAGATTGAAGCTCTGGTGCTGTATACTAAGGCAAATGCTAACATTTTTTCCCGTATTTTCCTATAATGTTTTCAATTGTCAGTGAAGTATTGACAGCTTCTGGGCTTTTTTATTTCCATAATTCTTGGCTTAAGAACTTTTCTTCCTAATCTGTACAATTATGCTGTTCAGTCTATAAAACACAACTCACTGAGTGTGTGAAAACCTTGCCCAGGGCTCCTGATAGCATGGTTGACATGATCTCTCATTTTTAAATCACAAAACCACCGTGTGTGCTCTGTGCAAAAGCTGCTAGAGTTTTATTTTGGCATCTGGGCATCTAGTGGCGGATCTGAAAAATGCATCTAGAAGATTCAGAGGAAAATGAATGAATGCTTCAAACCTGGAGGAAATTTCTCAAACATTTGAGAAAGAGGGACCAATAAGGAACAGTTCCTCTTGTTAAAAAGTAAAGGGAATTGGGACACATAATAAATGTGGCCAGGTTTACGGTTGCATTTATGACACGAATCTCAGCAAGTGTCATTTGTGGTGTGGAGGTGGGGAATGTCTGTGCTTGCCCAGACTCCGTGAAGCCTAACATACATGCAGTCCATCACCTCTGCTCCCAAACAGAATTGGTGTCACAGATGGAAAAACTGTTTGGAGAGTTCAACCTCACTCCGCTGATTGCCTTCTCTATAATAAAACTTCTGGGCTGGCAGCTGCAGCCTAGGCTTGGGTCTGGAGTAGTGAGAAATAGATCAGCAGTTTGCATGGGGAAGGCTGATGAGGTTCTGAACTAACCAGCACCACTCGTTCATCATTTTTCACCTTAAACCAGCAACATGAGCTTCCCTAGGTTGAAAGGCAAAGAAAGATAAGAGACTGAGTTCAGAATTCCTATGGTTGGGGATTAGTTAAAAAGGTTATGTTTGCTTCAGCTTTCTGCCCTCTGGGATGTGATGACAACTGAAGAAGGGGTTTACTATTTATCACTTCTGGAAGTAGGCATGGTACTGTCATAAAACATGAAATCTTCTGTAATGCTAAATAGAGTGGTAGGTTTGGTCTTTTATGAGGACTGATAACCCTGGAGGAAGAGCAAAGAAAAGGGAGAGGTGTTTGGTAATTAAGAAATTGTTTTTACCTTTATTTGTTCATTAACATAATAATTCAGATTTCTTAAACATAGCCTCTAATATTGCATTGCACTCTTTGATACAGTAGTCCTTCCTCTCTCAAAAAACTGAAACAGGAGGCGTTGTAGAGTCAGGCACTAACCCATCTCTGAAATACGTGAAGATGAATGGCCATAGGCTGTTAACTGCACATGTTACGGACTTGATTTGCTTGCATTTTGCTCCTCTGGACCATTGACATTGGTTTGTTTCTG
Source organism: Tamandua tetradactyla (assembly GCF_023851605.1). Classification (NCBI taxonomy): domain Eukaryota; kingdom Metazoa; phylum Chordata; class Mammalia; order Pilosa; family Myrmecophagidae; genus Tamandua; species Tamandua tetradactyla. Next base: position 112,099,748 of record NC_135328.1, on the reverse strand, counting down.
CCTTTTTTCTATTATGAATAAGGATGTTATAAACATTCATGGATAAGTGTGTGTACATTTCTCTTAGGTATTTACCTAGAAGTGGAATTGCTGGATCTTGTGGTAACTCTGTTTAATTTTTTGAGAAACTGCCAGACTGTTTTCCAAAGTGTCAACTGGTAGTGAATGAGGCTTCTGATTTCATATCCTCTCCAACACTTGTTATTATCTGACTTTTTGATTCTAGCCATCCTAGTGGATGTGAAGTCATATTTCAGTGTGGTTCTGTAGTATTAATATTTTGGTATACTTGTTTTTACACAATGATTATGTGTATTTGAATATAGGTCATCAACAAAATATAATGCAACCATCACTTTTTTAAATAGAAGATTAAAATAAAAGTTTTTGGTGAACTTGAATATTTAAACTTTTGGTGATATGCTAGAAATAATTTTTAATGATAATAATTCATGTAAATTATTAAAGATGAACATTAAGACTCATTTTAAATGTGAATGTTTTGACAAGCTAAATAACATACCAATTCATAAATATTGCTTTTTTACACATACCTTGTAAAACACTTGAGGTGTTTTACATTAAAAAAAAACTTTTAAATAAAAGTTTTCATTTCTAGAGCCACTTTTTGCAGTAGCTAACACACTTTTCTATAGCACTTCATCCTGATAGCTAAGTGATTGTCCCTACAAAATTTGTGGAGTCCTGTCAGATATCATCTTTGAAATGTTCATCTCAACTACATGTATCCATTCATGTAACATTTAGGCGACCATTTGATTCTTTTTATTCTTAGGCATTCAGTTTTGATTTGTACATCATTGCTTGACTATTTTTTTTTCCTATGTAAATCTTGTATTTTGATGGAGTAAAATGTAAGCAGAGCTTCTGCTAGGATCCCTCTATCACCTTTGACATTGATATAGTATATAGTTGGGAAGAGTAGAGCTGGAGGATCTGAACCATAGGACTGATAACATCTCTCAAGAATTCAGAAAGAGGACGGGCCACGGTGGCTCAGTGGCAGAGTTCTCGCCTGCCATGCTGGAGCCTTGGGTTTGATTTCTGATGCCTGCCCATGTTTAAAAAAAAAAAAATTCAGAAAGAAGTCAAAAGTCAAGTATATTAGTTAGGGTTCTCTGGAGAAACAGAATCAATAGGGAACACTTGCAAATATAAAATTTATAAAAATGTCTCACGTGACCACAGGAATGCAGAGTCTGAAATCTGCAGGGCAGACTGTGAAGCCAGTGATTCCGATGGAGGGTCTGGAAGAACTCCACAGGAGAGGCTCGCGGGCCGAAACAGGAAGAGCCTGTCTCTTCTGAATCCTCCTTAAAAGGCTTCCCATGATTAGATTAAGCATCACTCATTGCAGAAGACACTCCCCTTTGGCTGATTACAAATGGAATCAGCTGTGGATGCAGCTGATGTGATCATGATCTAATTCTATGAAATGTCCTCATTGCAACAGACAGGCCAGCACTTGCCCAACCAGACAAACAGGTACCACCACTCAGCCGAGTTGACACATGAACCTGACCACGACATCAAGGAAATCAAAAATGGAGAAACAAGTACTCATAACATGACTTGCTCTTCCTTTAGTTCTTTGTCAAATGCATCATATGCAGTTGATTATTATTTAGATACTTTGCAGGATAGAGGAAACAAAGAATTAATAAAGAAAATTGCCTTCAATTCAGAACTTTGGATTCTGAATCACTCACAGAACCACCCTTACTTGAGAAACTCTCCAACTGTTGCCTGTCTATGCCTTCTTTGTTTGCTGAAGCAACATGGAAATATTTCAGCCATTGCTTGATTCTTATATTTAGGTTCGTATTCCTAAATCAATTCCTAGTGTGGTAGACTTACAAAATGGCCACAAATTCTTCCCATCCCTGAAATCATGCTCCTTTGCAGTGCAGTTTTGTAGCTCTTCCCTGAAGATGTGGAGTCTGTTTCTCTACCCTTGGATTCTGAAATTGGCCATGAGATTTGTTTCAGCCACTGTATCTTTAGCAAACATGACACAGGCAGATGCTTGAAGTGCATGTGTGGATCAGGGCTTACTTATTACTGCTCTTGGGAGTCCTTGTGACCACTAACTTGTACACAAGCCTGGGCTGGTCTGCTGGAAGAGGAGTGACACAGGGCCCTTTTGGTTCAGCTTACAGCCAGCCACCTACCAGATATGTAAGTGAAGCCATCCGCTGAAAGCTGCCCAGTGAACATGTGAGTAAGCTCAGCTGCTGACACGTGATGTGGAGATATATCATCCCATGTGAGCCAGCCTAAATTGTTAACACACAGAATCTGGAGGAAACAAAATGGCTCTTGGTTTAAACCGCTATCGTATGTGATGGTTTGTTATACAGCAAAAGCTAACTGATAGAGTTACCAATTTTAGACACTGTCTGCTGCCTGCCTTTTTTTAAAAACATTTTTTATTGTAAACTATAACATACAAAGCGAAGGAAGAAAAAAACAATGATTTTCAAAGTACACTTCAACAAGTAGATACAGAACAGATCCCAGAGTTTGTCATGGGCTACCATGCCACCATCTCAGATTTTTCCTTCTAGCTACTTCAAAACACAGGAGGCTAGAAGGAATATTAATATAGTGATTCAGCAATCATACTCATTTGTTAAATTCTGTTTTCTCGGTATACCTCCTCTTCCTCTCCCAATCTAAAGGCATTTCATGTTGAGAAGGGGTGTTGGCACTACAAGATAGGCGGATGCAGTTAATTGATAATCTTGGACAGGCTAGTCCCTCTGGGTTTCAGGATTTATCTGACCTAGGAACCCTCAGGGGCTTTATGGTAGATGGGGATTTGGTTCTCTTACACGCCTACCTTTGCTGCCAATTCACCTTCTCGCTATCCTTTCAATATATTTATATCATAGGTCTTGGTTATCCAAAGTCAGTGATTACGTTGTTATATTTTTAAAATTTTTTTACATTAGAGTTAAGTAGTCAGTCACAACAATGCCTCCCTTTGAGTTTTTCCTGGGGATAATTACTCTTTGCTTTAAAAATGTTATTTTTCTATAAATCTATCTCTTTTTAGTGTTCTCCCGAACACTATCAGCAAGATCTATCAGCAAGAAATGTACATTATTTTATGAATGACCAGACATATCAGCTAATTCTTTATTTTTTTCACCTTTTTTATTATATAGTATAAGATATATATAAAGCAAAGAAATCTTCTAGCTGCTCCAAGACACTGGAGACAAGATTCATTTTTAAAAAATTTTTAGCTTTTTTTATTGTATACTATAAATATATACAAAGCAAAGAAATCTATGTATCTGCTAATTTATCGTTTCAGTTTTTATTATTTTTCTGGAGACTTTTTTGGCGGTCTCCTGGTCTCTTGCTTTTGTGTGGACTTGTTACTCTGTAGTTTGACAACTCAGCTGATACTTTATCACTCTTCAGTGTTGGATGCTGTGCTCCGTTGGTTCTTATGTCTTGGTCTTCTTTTGTTATCTCCATCCAACTCTTCCAAGTACTTTCTCTGTAAGCTTGTTGCTTATTTTTCTGAGCCTCAGTTTTTCCACCAATAAAATGAGGATAATGCCTGTGGTACTTTGTCTAATAAAATTCCTTTGTGGAGGACTATGAGATAATGTCTGTAGTTGTAATTTGCAACTTAACGACAGTATTTTTTTATTGAACTTTGTTATGTCAGGTAATTACAAGCCTAGATGGGGATTGACAGGTTGTTGCACTGGATCCAAATGTGATCTTCTGCTTGGAATCTCTCTGGAGCCCAAGTCTACTTCGGGGTAAGAGGCAGTGCAGTGGAGAGCCGAGAGCACTAACACCGAATCTGGAGTTGTGAGTGTTGGTCTTGGAATGACTTCTAATTAGCTATGTCACTTTGAATGAGCCACTTAGCCTTCCTGGGCTTAGATTTACCAATCTATAAAAGGGAAGTATGAAGAGGGGGTGTTTTCCTTTCCTAGGGCTGACATAATAAGACACCTCAAATTGGTTGCTTAAAACACCAGAATGTATCGTCTCTCGGTTCTGGAGGCTAGAAGTCCAAAATGAAGGTGTCAGTAGGACCACACTCCATCTGAGACCTGTGGGGAAGAATCCTTTATTGACTCTTCTAGCTTCTGGTGTTTGCCTGCAGACCTGATAGTCTTGTCTTATAGATGCTGCACTCCAGTCCCTGCCTTCTTCCATCTACGTTCTTCTGTGTGTCCACATTTTCTTCTTCTTATAAGGATACCAGTCATATTGGATTTAGGACTTACTGTAATTCAATTTGGCCTCATTTTAGCTAATTCAATCTGCAATAACCTCATTTCCAAATAAGGTCACATTCTGAGGTACTGGCAGTTAGAATTTCAATGTATCTTTTTGGGCACACAATGCAACCTGTAATGGTGACAGGAGGGAGGAGGATGAATTTCTTCTGACCTCTATATGTCTTCCAGCTTTAAAATTTAATTTAAAAATACCTCTAATTCAGAGGGTGGGGGGCAGTTTGCATTTTAGACTGGAGGTACAGTACAGATTTTTCCCATGGTGGAGAGACAGTTAAATGAATTAAATGCAGATGACACTTGGTAATGGACGGCTCTGCTTTCGTTTTCTTCCCAAGGCCTTGGAAATGCTGTCCCCCTGTACACAGTGGCAGTCCTGCATTGTCATTTCCTGTCTCTTGGAAGTGAGGTCCAGACAAGGTGGCTTCTAGACAATGAGCTCTCCCTGAGCCAGAGTTTGGGGCCACCTGTAGCCTGTCTGCCCATCTCATCCCCACACTGCACTTACTAGAGCAGAGAAGATTAACTTTCTGAAAATGAAAAGGACAGAGGGAAGACAAGCTGCTTATCAAATATGCACATTTCAGATGGAACTTCACACTCAGTAGAAAGATGTTAGATTGCTGTTAGCTCTCTGGAGTGCTCCTGACAATGTGTTATCAGGTCATGTTTGCATGACAGAGACAGCCCAAGCAGGAAACATTAAGTCATATGACTTCTAAGGCGGAATCAATCAAGTGAGCAGCACAGCTCCTGAAAACTAATTTCACCTTCATAAGGCCTGGTTATCTGTGCGGCAGACATGAGGTTCGTCAGCCCCATTTCAGTCTGACCAGGTTCAGCACTGCATCAAGAATTTTAATGAACCGACACTGTAATATGTATGAAAGATGACACTGAGATGAATTCATGAAAAGCCTGAGTCCCCGTGAAATCTGAACAATTAATTGCATTCTCCTTCACCTACTTAGCTCATTTGAAATGTCCATTTCAAAGGCCTTTGTCTTTCCGTGATTCATTTGCAAGTTTGGGCACAGATTTTCATCCTGTTTAACCAGTTTAAAAACCAAATGGGCTACGCAATAATCAAACAGTTCAGTGAGCTCTGTTTTGATGGGGGCAGAGCCAAGGCCAGCCAGAGCTTAAATCTTCATTTGGCTACAGATACACAGATTTTCTTGTTTGGGGAGGAAAAGACTTGAAAAGATTGCACATCTATGCTGACCTCAGTCCTCAGCATTCAGCGTGGCTATAAGCAAGTTACCAATTTTTTGTCCTAATGACATCACTCAATTTCTGGTAATAATATTTATTGGTTTTCATTTTGAGAGCAGCATGACCAAGGTTAGCCTTATTTTTTAGACCTTTTAATTTACCAGAAGATACATGTTAAAATCACAAATAGCCTTTTCTGGAAGATAATGCCTTTTTTTTTTTTTTGTGCTTAGCATCCCAATTCATTCTCCAGATGCAATATCCTTTTTAACTCTGTTTCTGGTACGGGCATGCAGGTTATATGCTGAGCTGTATGATGCAGGATATTTCATTTACTATTAACCACCTCTCCCTCTCTCTGGAGATGGACCTTATGTCACTGTACTCCTTTAGCCCTACCCCCTCTCCAGGTACCTCTTGGCTTAGCAAATGTTGCCTGGCCCCGCCCCCATTTTACTAAGAATGTAACCCCCTGGCTCAAAGATAAGGAATTTCCCTTTCTTGTATCTCTTATTTTTTCTGTTTCTTTATTTTAGATGTAAAATATTTCAAACATATAGAAAATGTAGAGACTAAAAATCAGATACCACCCATCCAGCTTTATCACGTTTTAATTTTTTTGCTGTATCTGACTCAGATGCTTTATTGAACCAGACCAAAAAAAAAAAAAACCATGACAAGTGCAACAATAGAGCTCTGTGGCTCTGTGTTCTCTCCAGTTCCATTTTCTTATCTCCTTCCACAAAGGTAATTATAATCCAGAACACGGTGAAACTACATCTCCATGCAGGCTTTAGTACAAACGAAATGTGTGTGTGTTTCATTAAACAATGTGCTGTACTCTTTTCATGTTATATAAGTGGCCATGCTGGATGTATTCATTTGTAACTTGACTTTTTTTTTTTACTATTACATTTACGGTAATACATGTTACTGTACATAGCTCTATTTCATGTATTTTCACTGCCGCATATGATTCTAAACTTGAATATATCATAATATGTTAATTGATTTTCTTTGTTGATGGGAATTGCAGTTGTTTTCAAATGGTCAGTTAGAGACAGTGATGCAGGGGCTGTTCTTCAGTGTATGTGGCAGAGTATGTCGAGAGTGTGAAGTGAAAGGGGAAGACCTGGGTGAATGGCAGGTACATCTTTCAACTTGGCTGGTGTTTGTTTTCTTATCTCCCGCCACAAAAGTAATTATATCCTGAATGCGGCAAAAACACCCTCACGCCTGCTCCAATGTGGAGGCATCAATTTTTTTAGGCCACCAGAGTGGATGACAAATCTTGTTCACCAGTATGGAGTATTTGTTCACTCATTCTACAGGTATTTATTGAGCAGCTCCCATGAGCTAGGCAGGCATTGTTCTAGGTACAGGGGTGCAGTAAGAGGTAAAAAAGATGTAAATTCCACACTTGACCTCTTCTTTCCTCCCCAAAAGTTATCACTGTTGTATCTTTTAATGCCATGGATTAATTTTGCCTATTCTTGAACTTCATAATAAATGGAATCGTGTGGAACTTTTAGGGCCTGGCTTCCTTTGCATAGCACTTGACTGGTTATCTGAGTTGTTACATAGAAGTGTAGTTTGCTTATTTTCATAGCTGTTTAGTGTACCATATGTCTAAATACAATTTAATTATTTTTAATAGCTTTATTAAGACATAATTGACATATCATGAACTGCATGCATTTTAAGTATACAATTTGATAATTTAACATTTGTATCCATCCATTAATCTGTCGTCAAAATTAAAATTGCCATACTTGTCACCCCCAAATGTTTCCAGTTCCCCTTTGTAATTCTTCCATTCTGCCCTTCCCTGTCTCATTCCCAAACAACTGTGGGCTATTCTATTGTTACAGTTTGCATTTTCAAAATTTTTATATAAATTTGATCATACTGTATGTTCAATTGATGTCTGATTTCTATCACAACATAGTTATTTTAAGATAAATTTTACTAAGTTCACTTTTTTAGAATTGAGTAACTAATATTCCGGTGTATGGATACCAGAATTATTTATCCAATCACCTGTTATTGAATTTTGGGGTTGTTTGCAGTTGTTGACTTTTACAAATAAAGCTGCTATAAACACTTATGTATGTCCTTCTGACATATATAAGAGCTTTTATTTCTCCTGGGTAAATATCTAGGCATAGAATGGCTAGTACATTTGGTAGGGGCTTATTTAGCATTTTAAGATACTGCAAAGTCTTTTCCAAATTGTTAGGAGTTTTGATTCCCTCCAGCAGAGTTTGAGAGTTCCAGTTGTGCTACATCTCACCAGTACTTGGTATGATTAGTCTTTTTAACTTTTCCTGTTTAAGTTGATGTACACATTTTATTTTTACCCAATTTCTATAGCTGATGGATAGTTGGATCCCAGGTAGATTATTGTGGAAATCAAAATTAATATGAAAAAATGTCTTCATGAATTTGGGATATGGAAATATTTCTTAAACATGGGTTATAGAAATATTTCTTAAACAGAGCACAAGATCCACTCACTATGGAGGAAAAACTTGAATAGAAATATTCTGTATCTTGATTGTGGTGTTTCCTAGGTGTATACAACTATCAAAATTAATCAAAATGTACCTGTAATTGGATTCAGTCTTTAAATGCAAATTATCACTCAATAAAATTGATTAAAAGAAAACAAACAAAAAAATCATGATGACACTGTTAAGAGAATGAAAGTCCTTTTAATTACTGAGCCTTCATTTTTCTTGCTGTCTCTGAAACTGGCTACTTTTCTTTTTAATTGAAGTTCTCTTGGTTTTTGTGATGTACTTCTGAATTTTTATGTTTTTCTAAATATATATTTTCAAATGTCATTGGTTTTTAAAAGCAATTAAATCCTTACAATATGTTTATCAAAGTACTAGGTGCTTGGGGTAGAAGAATAAAGAAATAATGGATAAGGGCTTTGCTTTATGCTTTTATTCGCTGTTGCTGATTCTAATATGATTGATAAGGATTGCTTAAGATTTGGGGAAGATCATTTTTTGTTTGAAGTTCTATCCCTCAGTGATCTTTTCACTGTAAAAAAATAGGGACTTTGCTCTTAGACATGGAATCAAATCCTCTATCTTCAGCTTACTAACTGTATGACTTTGGGGAAGTTACTTAACCTTTTGTGGTAGTTAGATTCGGTTGTCAACTTGACCAGGTGAAGGTGCCTAGTTCTGTTGCTGTGGACGTGAGCCAGTGGTGCGTGAACCTCGTCTGTTGCTCATTACATCTGCAGTCAGCTAGGAGGCGTGCCTGCTGCAATGAATGATGTTTGATTTAATTGGCTGGTGCTTAAATGAGAGAGCTCAACGTAACACAGCCCAAGCAGCTCTGCATACCTCATCTCAGCACTCGCAGCTTAGCTCAGGCCTTTGGAGATGCAGAAAGAAATCATCCTGGGGAAAGTTGTTGGAACCCAGAGGCCTGGAGAGAAGGCCAGCAGAGATCACCCTGTGCCTTCCCACGTGAGAAAGAACCTCAGTTGAAAGTTAGCTGCCTTTCTTCTGAAGAACTAATGAAATAAATCCCCTTTTATTAAAATCCAATCCATCTCTGGTGTGTTGCATTCTGGCAGTTAGCAAACTAGAACATAAACTAGCGCCTATGATAAGGCCTTCTTCCTAGCAATTTTTTGAGAGAAAATGCATGTAGAGTGATTAGTTCATTACCTTGTGTGTAGAATATACTAAAAAAAATTTTGCTGTCCTGTCTTCCTCTTCCCAACTCTTTCACACTGTTCTCCTTTTCATCTTTTCTTTCATATCATGTACTTATCCCTGTCTCTTTTTAATATTAAAATTTTTTTATCCCTATCTTTTTTATTCCCTTCTTCCTTTTCCTCTTCCTCTTTTCTTTTTCTCTTCATAGAAGAATAAATCAGTCTACAAATTGTTATACACATTTCTTTTTGTAATTTAGCATCACCTAATATGACTCACTTATCCAAATCTTACTTATTCAGCCTAGGTGGAATTCCACCACCTTTATAAATACAGGTAGATGTGATCTCTCAACTCCAGAATTGTTTGGGTCCTTTTTGTGACTTATCCTATACTATTTAGCAGTATTGTTTTTTTTTTTTTTTTTTTTTTAAGAGAGAGGGAGGAAGGGAAGGAAAGACAGAGAAGGAAGGAAGGATGGAAGGAAGAAAGGGAAACATCTTTAAACATTTTCTTGTTTTATTATATTTTGTTTGTTTGTTTGTTTTTTTTTTTTTACATGGGCTGGGGCCGGGAATCGAACCGAGGTCCTCCGGCACGGCAGGCAAGCACTCTTGCCCGCTGAGCCACCGCGGCCCGCCCCAGTATTGTTTTTTGAGTGGACAGTTTAGTTCTAAGCTATATGCTTCTTGAGGCAGGAACTGTGTCTTAACAACACTTGGCATAGGCCTTTATCTTTTAAGTCCTCGTATCTGTAATTAAATAAATTAACAAATAAGTGATGTGTATTTATATGCAACCATTATATCCAAGGCAAATGTAACCCTGTTACTCTGTTCAGTATCTTAATCAGATTAAAATCTTGAGGACAAGGTAAGACTCAATAATTTTTCCTCAAAATTTAGACAGTACAGAACATGTTGTATCTTATATCAGAAATCCATCCTTTTTTATGGCTGACTAATATTCTATTATATCTGTATATCACATTTTGTTTATGCATCCATCTGTTGATGGACACTTGAGTTGCTTCCACTTCTTAGCTATTGTGGAAAATGTTGCTATGAACATTGGTGTAGAAATATTTGTTTGAGTTCCTGCTTTCAGTTATTTTGTGTTTATACCAAGAAGGGGATTGGCAATTCATATGATAATTCTATGCCCAGCTTTCTAGGAACCCTAAAACCAAGCAGTTGCATCATTTTACATTCCTGTCAATAGTGTGCAAGCGTTCCAGTTTTTCTGCATCCTCACCAACCCGATAATGTCTCTCTGTCTTTAAATAATAGCCATTCTTGTGGGTGTGAAGTGACTTTGATTTATGTTTCCCTAATGACCTATAATGTTGAGCATCTTTTAGTGTGCTTATTGGCCATTTGTATATCTTCTTTAGAAAATTGCATAATGCCCATTTTTTATCTTGCTTGTCTTTTTGCTGTTGAGTTGTAACAGGTATTTATATATTCAGGCTGTTAAACCCTTATCATATAAAAGGTTAGCAGTTATTTTCTCCCATTCTGTAAGTTGTCTTTTCACTTTCTTGAGAATGTACTTTGTTAAAAAATTTTGATGAAGTCCATTTTAACTGTTTTTTCTTGTTGCTCATGCTTTTGGTGTTATATCTCAGAAATCCCTTCTAAATCCAAGGTTATGGAGGAGTCCCTTCCCCTATGTTTTCTTCTAAAACTTGTATGGTTTTAGCTCTTACCGTTAAGTCCTTGATCCATTTGCAGTTAATTTTTGTATATGGTGTGAGGTAGGGGTCCACCATCATTCTTTTGTATGCAGATATCTAGTTTTCCCAGAACGATTTGTTGAGACTATTCTTTCTCTAATTCATATACTTGATGCCCTGAGAATCAGTTGGCCATAGATGTTTGAGTTCATTTCTGAACTCTCAATTCTATTCATTGGTTTATTTATCTGTCTTTATGCCAGTACCACACTGGTTTGAGTACTCTGACTTTTTAGTAAGTATTGAAATTTCAGGTAGTGTCAGAACTCAGCTTTGTTCATTTTCAATGATTGATTTGTATCTTTGGGGCTCCTTGTGATTCCATATGGATTTGATAATTGGTTTCCCATTTCTGCAAACCAGGCTACCAGAATTTTGATAGGGATTGCATTAAATCTTTAGATTTATTTGGGTAGTTTTGACATCTTTAAAACATTAAATTTTCTATCCATGAACAGAGGATATCATTTCATTTATTTAGGTCTTCTTTAATTTCTCTTGGTGGTGTTTTGTAGTTTATAGCATGCAAGACTTTCACCTTCTTAGCTAAATTTATTCCTAGATATTTTACTATTTCAGGTGCTATTGTGAATGGAATTTAAAAAAAATTTCGATTGTGGTTTGTTTTTTAGGTGATGTATAAAAACACAGCTGATTTTTGTATGTTAATCTTATAGCCTGCAACTTTGCTGAATTTGTTTAGTCTGATGGTTTTCTTTTGGATTCTTTGGGATATTCTATATAAAAGATCATGTCACCTGTGAATAGAGATACTTTTTATTTTCCAATTTAGATGCCCTTTCTTTTTCTTGCCTGGTTACTAAAACTATAACTTTCAGTACAAAGTTGAATAGTCTTGTCTTTTTCCTGACTTAGCAAAATCTTTTGCAATTTGTGCATAATGCTAGTTGTGGGCTTTTCATATATGCCTTTTATCCTGTTGATATACAAAAGTCCGATGTTCTATTGATGTCCATTGATGTTCAAAAGTTTTTAATTTTGATGGAGTCCATTTTATCTATTTGCGTATTTCCTAGTGTTTTTTTTAATCATGAAAGATCGTTGGATTTTATGAAATGCCTTTTTGTGTATCATTTGAGATGATCATGGGATATTCATAATATTGTGGGTGTTTTGTTGATTGATTTTCTTGTATCACTGGGATAAATCCACTTGTCATGGTGTACACTCCTTTTAATATGCTGTTGGATATGATTTTCTGGTATTTTGTTAAAGAACTTTATATCTGTATTCATAAAGGAAACTGGTAGGTAATTTTCCTTTCTTGTGATTGTCTTTACCTGATTTTGGTTTTTGGTATATAGTGCTAGCCCTGTAGAATACATTAGGACTAATTCAAAATTCCTGTTGAATTTTTTGGAAGAGTTTGAGCTGAGTTGGTGTTGATTCTTCTCTGAGTTAGGTAGAATTCACCAGTTATCCATCAAGTCCTGGGCCTTTCTTTGTTGGAAGGTTTTTGATTACACTCTCAATCTTTTTTACTCTCTCAGCCTTCTAATTTTAGGCTTAATTTGTGTTTGCTTTTCTACTTTCTCAAATGAGAAATCAGGTTATTGACTTGAGCTCTTTCTTCTTTTGTAATGTAGGCATTTATAGCTATAAGTTTCCCTCTGAGCCCTACCTTTGCTGCATACCATAGATTTTGGTAGTTTGCAATTTACTTTTCATTCATTTGAAAATTTTCTGGTTTCCCTTCAGATTTTTTCTTTGACCATTGGTTGTTTAAGAATGTATTGCTAATTTCTAAAATATTTGTGAAATTTCCAGTTTTCCTTCTGTTATTGATTTCTAGTCTCATTATGTTGTGGTAGAAAAAGATGGTTTGTATGATTTTAATCTTTGAAAATTTGAAATTTTTTGGTAGTCTTTCCTGGAGAATGGTCCATGTGCACTTGAGAAGAATGTGAATTCTACTGTTGTTGGGTGAAGTGTCCTGTATATCTGTTTGGTCTATTTTTATAATATTATTCAAGTCCTTTTTTTTTTTTTCCTTATTGCTCTTCTGTCTAGATGTTCTATCCATTATTGAAAGTGGCATGTTTAAGTTCCAGCTAGTATTGTACAATTATGTGTACAATTCAGTTTTTCAGTGTTTGTATCATGTATTTTTGGGCTTTGTGATTAGGTGTATATATTTTTATAAATTTTATATCTTCTTGATGGTTTGAATCTTTTATCAATATATAGTGTCCCTTGTCTCTTGTAACTTAAACTCTATTTTGAATGCTGATAGTGTTGTTACCTGTGCCAGTTTGAAGCTGTCATGTACCCCAGAAAACCCATGTCCTTTTTCTTGATCCAATCTTATGGGGGCAGCCATGTTTCTTTAATCCTGATTTAATATTGTGGGGTAAAAACCCCTGACTCATTGTTTCCATGGAGATTGACCCACTTAGTTGTGGGTGTGGCCTTTTGTTTAGATGGAGATATGACTGATCATTCAAGGTGGGTCCTGATTAGTTTACTGGAGTCCTTTAAAAGGGGAGATATTTTGGAGAAAACATATTTACTGCAGAGGTGACAGAGATTCAGACATTTGGAAATGCTTATAGTGCTGACAGAGAGAGCAGACGCCTAGACCAAGGATATTTAGAGATGCAGAGCCCAGCAAACATTGCCATGTATCTTCCCATGAGATGCTAAGAAAGCGAGAACCAAGAGTTTTGCCCCAGAGGAGCTAAGTGAAGGCCCACAGATGCTTAGAGAGGAAACTCCTGGAATCAGAGGGTAGAAGCAATGGAACCAGGAACAAGAACCAGCAGATGCCAGCCAAGTGCTTTCCCATGTGACAGACATAAGCCTTTCTTGAGTCAAGGTATATTTCTCTGGTATATTTAGTTTGAACATTTTTAAAAAAGGCTTTAGAACTGTAAATTTGTAACTTAATAAATTCCCTTTTTAAAAGTCAGTCCATATCTGGTGTATTGCATTCTGGCAGCATTTAGCAAACACCCTGGTTCTCTTTTGGTTTCTGTTTGCATGGAATATTTTTTTCCATCCTTTCATTTCATCTTATTTGTGTCTTTGTGTCTAAGATGAGCCTTATGTGAACAATAAAAATCATGCTTGTTTATTCATTTTGTCAGTCTTTGTCTTTTAATTGGAGAGGTTAATCAGTTTGCATTCAAAGTTACTGTTTAAGACAGGACTTATATCAGCCATTTTGTCATTTGTTTCTTATATGTCTTTCCCCTCATTTCCTCCAATGCTGCCTTCTTTTGTGTTTAGTTGATCTTTTGTGGTGAAGCAGTTTGATCCCCTTTCCGTTTCCTTTTCTGGATATATTTGTAGGTGTTTTCTTGTGATTACCATGAGGTTGTGTTTAACATCCTAAATCTGTAACAGTTTTGTTGAAATTTATACCAATTTAATTTCAGTAGCAAACCCATTCTCTTGTCCTTTACTCCTCTGTTCTGTCCCCACTCTTTTTGTTGTTCTCACTACAGATTTCCTCTTTATTTTTTGTGTGCCCAATAGCATAGAAATATGATTTTCGTGCATTTGTATTGCATATCCTGTAAGAAATAAAAAATAGTGATACTTACTAAGAATACAATAATACTGGCATTTGTTTTTACCCATGTAATTACCTTTATTGGATATCTTTACTTCATTGGATCTGAGTGTTGCCTAGAGGCTGTTCCTTTAAACCTGAGGATTTGTTGGGCAGGTCTTGTGGTGACAAACACCCTCAGCTTTTGTGTTTCTGGGAATGTCTTAATCACTTTCTAATTGTTGAAGAATAGTTCTGCTGGATATAGAATTCTTGGCTGTTAATTGTTTTTTAGCACTTCAAATATGTTGTCCTCTCGCCTTCTCACTGCCATGGTTTCTGATAAGAAATAGGCACTTATTGTGGGTCCCTTGTATGTGACAAGTCATTTGTGGGTACTTTTAGGATCCTCTCTTTGCCTTTTACCTTTGTTGGGAATTGAATCTGATTCCCCACAAAAGCCATGCTTCAGCCCCAACCTCTGGTCCTTTTTATCTAAATAGGATCTAAATAGGATCTGTCTAAATAGATCTAAATAGGATCTTTGAAGATGCCCAAACTGAATGAATGTGGGACTTAATCCAATATAGCTAAAGTCCTTATAAGCAAAAAAAAAAAAAAAAAAAAAAAAATTGGACACAGAGAAGTCACAGAGAACAGCCAGAAGCCAGAAGTCAAGGTTGCTGAGAAGAGTTAGATGTCACCATATGCATTGCTATGTGACAAAAAAGCCAGAGAAATCCCAAGATTTCTGACCAGTCAAAAGATACTGCTTCTGGAAGGAAGGAAGCCTTTACCCTTTGAAACTGTTAGCCAATAAATTCCATAAATACAGTAGATTCCAGTAAATACAACAAATTAAGCAAACCTATTGTGTGGTATTTGTCTTAGCATCTAAGAAACTAAGACTGGCTCAATTAGGCTCTTCTTCAACATTTGTCCACATTATACTGAACCTATAGTTCAGCCTTGAGTGAACAGTTTGGTTCTTCTTCCTAGGTCTTTCTAAGCATGTGTCTTGTTTTGGGCATGTGTGGTAGTTCTCAAGAATACTTCATGTGCTGCTGTCTCCGAAAAAGGAGTTTCTCTCCCTTGCTTCTCCTCCCAGAGCATGAGACTGTACCTTTGTCTCAGTCACAGTTTTTTGCCCCAGGTGACTGTGGTCAGCTCAGCTCTACTCCACTGCTTCTAACCGCATTTTCCACTGCAGCCCCACTTTACAGCTCCACTCCGCCAGTCGGCTCTGCCTTTCTGCACTGGCTGTGCTCCAGCGCTCTGCCCTGCCTTCCTGTGCTGACTCTGCGCAGATTCTTCACTCCTCCCTTCCACGTTCCTTCTCTGACTAGGTCAATTTTGGATTAGACAACCAAGATTCCGAGACACATGCTCTGAGTCAGTCTTCCATCGAGTCATTTGTGGCCAGTGTACAAATATTTTTGTTTAGGTTCACTAATAATCAGGCCCCAGGGACCTTCATTTGAATCTATGTAGGTAGCCATGTTGCCACCACAGGTAGTACAAACTGCTGCATGGAGGAATGGAAAGGGGAGGGGCCTGAGAAGTAAACTTGGCCTACTGTTTTTAGTTTTTCTTTTCCCTGATTCAGCATTCATTGCATTGTTGTCTCTCCTCACTTAATTTCTAAAATTGTGTGAAAATTGATTTTGACAGTCTTGTTCCTTTCTGTTGTTTCTGAAGGTTACTCTTTGCCAGGTGTGTCTTCTTTGCCAACTTGCTGATGTAACTGTGTGCTGTAATGTCTTTATCTGCAATAACCTTCATTAAATCAAAACACAGTGTGGTGTGCCTTTGCATGTTTGCCAATATCAGGCCTCCTCTTGAAATGTCTGTGTAGAAGTCTGATGGGGCTAGGGATATCCTTTTTCTTTTTGGATGCATGGACCGGTAATTGAACCCAGGTCTCTGGCATGGAAGGCAAGCATTCTACCACTAAATCACCTGTGTACCTGGGGTTATCCTTTTCAACACACAAAAAAAGCACCAATTGTTGTGCACTGAAACTTTATCCTTTTGTGACTTTCAGAATGTAATGTGGGCTGATGTAATGGTAGATTTTCCTCCACCTCCCTTTGTCTGTGATTGTACAACCCAAGAATACAATTATTCAATCCCCAGTTTAGTGGATGCTTCAACATAAACCCTGGCAATAGACTGGTTAGAGAAGAAATTTGATGGTTTGAATGAGAAGAAGCTCTGTTCATGGAAGAACTTCCAGTGACAAAACATACAGATATTCTAGGGGAATCTCTGGTTCTAGTAAAGAAAGTTTCTTTGTCATACAGTCCATAAATACTGGTTATGCCTATTTAATATTGAATCTCATTTCTAAGTCTTTGCCAGAAAAAAAACCAAAAAACAAATATGCTGCCAAAACCCCAATAGCAAATCTCCCAACTATCTGGATTAAAAATGCACAAGAGTAAAAAAGAAATCCTTTAAATTCAGGAGGCAGATACCTTCTTTCCTATTGTATTATTTTTCTATTGATACATAACAAATTACCACAAACTTAGGAGCGCAATACAATAAGAACTTGTTATCTCTCATTTTCTGTAGGTCAGTTATCTGGCATGGTGTGACTTGAAGCTTCACCAGGCTAAAGTGTCATGCAGGGTGGCGATTCTCACCTGAGCTCAGGGTTTTCGTCCAAACTCACTAGGTATTGGCATAATTCATTTTCTTGCAGTTGTAGGAACATAAGCTCCCATTTTCCTTCTACTGTTGGCTAGGACTGCTCTCTGTTTCTAGAAGTTGTCTGTAGTTCCTTGCTATGGGGTCCCCTTAGGTCATTCACAACTTGGGTGCTGACTTCCAGGCCAAATGGAGCACATTTCTATAACTTCTTTTCCTGCAACCAGCTGGAGAAAATCATTTTTTAAGTGGTGCATGTGATTAGTTTAGGCCGACCCAGATAATCTCTCTCTCTTAACCTCACCTAATAATGGATATAGAATCTACCAGACTCACATTTCTGGAGATTATGCCTAATACACCAAGGAAGTAGCAAATCTTGGGGACTAATAGGCCAACTTAGAGTCCTGCCTACTGTACTGGTGCTTTTCATTTTGAAGAAATGAATCTTCCTTTTAATCTGCAGTAGCAAACAAAGAGTATGGAGGTGATGCTCAACAGAATGATAGGATTTTGTGTACAATTAAAGCAATGAGAAGCTACTGTGCTTTTGAAGGGATATTTTATCGTTTTTGGTGTAAAAAGTAAATCTCCCCAAGGTTGAGACCAGGAGGAGACGGGAGATGGGTAAGAAGAGCGAAGAGAAATACAAATAGTTGTGCTTTAATAACATGTAACCTTAGATTTAGTTCTAGGAATCCTTTAAGGAACCTGAATCCCTGTAACATTTCTGGGTGAAGAAGATGATTGTAAGCCCTTGATTATCTTGCCCTTAAAAAGATACATGTATATTTTTATGACTGACAGCCATTGATTCAGATCATTAGGAATTTAGGCATCTTGTTCATTAATGAAGGTTTTATTTGCTTTCCCCCTTTTTAAAAAAATATGTGCTAATAGGAAGGTTGGAAACTGGTGTTTACTTCAACCTACATGCTCCATAGATAACACATCTGCTATAAATTTTGGCATCTAATATACATACAAATCATGCACATATGATTGTCTCATATGAGATAGTTATCTTTTTGCCAGTTAGAGAGGATGGCTAGTATATTTTTAAAAACTTTAGTGAGTTCACATAATCTTTGGGACTCTTTCTTTCATGATTGCAATTTTAATTCAGAATACCTAAGAAGCTGAAGCATTTTCCCACTAGAAATATAGGAGATGGAAGTTGAGAACTATGCAGAAAAAAATAGAGTTAAGAAAGGGACAAGAAAGGGATCTTTCCACAGGAGAATTTGTAAAGCTGTGTTTCTAGAAAAATAACAAATGTGAAAATAAATTATATTAGTCTAACCATTAATTTCTTAAATCCTGAGGCCATTTAAATGTTCCTCAGAGAAAGCCTGGCATGACCTGTTCTGCCCAATTAATTTTGAAGTAATGGAAATCAATTAGTTACAATAAACCAACCCGTTCTCATTATCTTACGCGGCTCGAAATTAGCTTTATAGAAAGAGGATTGGATACAGGTTTTAAGTATAAAGATGTGATAGCATTAACAAAGACTAGTCTATGCCCTTTCTAATCCTACATTTTTTTTTTTTGGCATGGGTGAGCACTGGGAACTGAACCCGGGTCTCTGGTGTGGCAGGCGAGAACTCTGCCTGCTGAGCCACCATGGCCTGCCCTAATTCTACATCTTTTTCGCTACCAGAAACAACTTGTGATCATTAATTCAAACTTTTACCGAGCAGTCTGATTTTTATAGAACTTATTTAAATATTGAAATGCTGGATCTCTCTTTTGCAGTATGTGCTAGAAAAATTGAAATTCTTCTGTGATTGTACATATAACATGGCCTCAGTTTTTGTTTGCTATGCTTTCAGCCTGTGAGCAATATAGAATGAGCTGTGTTTAATCCTTTTATCATTTCTCTTAGCCATTGAGGTGCTGGGCTGGCCGAGGCACCTTCCTAACCACAGCCCAAAAGGGCTTATTATTCCTTTCTTATTAAATGCTGTAGATTTGCTTGAAAGAATCTGTTTGCTTGCCTGTCTTTCTGGTGTGCTAACTGTTTTGCATCTGCAGTTTCCAAGGTATTCATTTACCCACTAGAAAAAAAATGATCAGTAAAAAAGCACAATCTGCATATTTATGTTAGTACGTTGATTCATTATGTCATTTCTAAAAAGAGGGACAATATTATGACTCATAATCATGGGGGAAAATGGAACATTTTATTTCTTTGTTGGTTCAATAAGTGTACATTTGGTGGTGACATGAGCTAATTGCATAGTTACCATGAAATAGCATGTTTTATTTTTCTGTAATAATATAGTAACTACCTAGTAACTTCTTAGGAAACAATGGTAATTATATGGTAATGTGATAATGGTACTGTTTTATTTTTTCCCAACAACTAGGCGATTAAGTTAATTAATAAAGAGCAAAACATGCCATTTCTGAACTAACATGCACACTTGCCTGAGGGGTTTCGTTCTGGGTTTTCTTTCCCCCAGCTGCCTCTCTCCAGTTGCAAGCACTCACATGATTCAAAAGTCTGAATCTAAATCCTTTTCAGAATTTCTCCACTTCAAGCCGGACAGCTTATTCATCCTTTAGCGTTCTATCCTGAGGGTTAGAAGTGAGGCATAAAACTGAAATACTGTATAGGGAGACAAAAATAACAAGGCCAGAGAAGGGCTTCAGCAGACTTCCTTCTGACAACCTGACTGTGGATGAGACCTGAGACTCCTGAGTCTCCACACTGGGGTAATGTAGGCTGAATATGTCTTACAGAAGGGGATGCATGAAAAGGTACAAAGGGCACTGTGGTCCCACCTCCTCTGCTGTGTGATCCAGAAAATACCTGGACAGCCTTCGAGAGAGGGGAAAGAAAGGGTTCTTCACTCGTCTCGGCAGGCACTGGGGAGTTGCAGGCCTCTTGAGAAATAGCTTCTCTATGAAAAAGGGATATATAAAAATGTAATTGCTCTAAGCACTGTTGAGTGTGTTTGTGTTACGTGTGTGTGTGTGTCTGCAGTGGGAATGGAGAGGCTCACAGTAAAAGTCTTAGAGAAAACAGGAGTAAAGAGAAAGGCAGAGACAGAGAAAATGTTAGTGACAGAATAAGAGAATGAGAAGATGTTAAAAGTTACTATTGCAATGGTATTTGATAGAAAATTTAAATTAGACCGCAGAGAAAAATGACAGAGAGAGAAAGGAGAAAGAGACACAGAGAGAAGGAGACCTAGTTGTTAAAACAAAATAGAGGAATATAGGAGACAAAGGGAGAAAGAGAATGAGAAAGAGAATAAATAATGCCAAGAGGCAGAGAAAAACAGACTTCTAGATGGAAAGGGAGTCAGCGAGAAAGACTGACTGAAGGAAGGGGAGAAAATGAGTCAGGGTGAGGGGGGCTGTCAGAGAGACAGAGCAAATCAGAATGAGATCAGAAGGTGAGACTGAAGAAAAAAAAATATATAAAAGATAAGTGTAAAGTGAGGTACTGAAAATGCTCTGCATAAGACCCTCCTGATTTTGGTCAGTCTTTTTCTATTTTTGGAGTTGTATGAGGGCCAGAGGCTGTGCTTCTGTTCATTATAAAATTGCATTGCATTTTCAACTTCTGGTTTGGTACCAAGAAATGAATCATACAGCCTCAGAGGAGTACTGTCATTTTTCTCTGTGGTCTAATTTAAATTTTCTATCAAATACCATTGCAATAGTAACTTTTAACATCTTGCATGATTTATGTTGTTAATGAGCGAAGAACCGGCACGGGTTGGGGTGTTCTCTAGGAAGGGAATGGAGTAAAATAAAATGCTTCATGCAAACCATGCAGACATATTATGATTCTAGTGGGTCTCATCCAAATGAATCTCTTACTCCTACTTAATGCAAATGAAAGGGCATTTTTTTCAATGATTGGGATACTGGATAAAAGTCTGGCCTATAGAAGAGAGCTAATTGCAAGGAGAAGAAATACCTTCAAGGTAGAGGAAGCACTCAGTACCATCTCATTGTCTCCAAAAGATAGGTAGTTTAGTCTAAGGTAGGAGATATAAAAAAAAACAAACCTTCAAATATTTGGATATACTGAAGTCAAGAGCATTGGGTTTGGATAGGTCCAAATTACAGACTGTGAGTTCTGAATTTTCTGAAGTGTGCTGGATGGCTTGAAAAGAATATCCCTATGTGTCAAGGGAGGACTCGAATGGATTAGGAAGGGCATCAAGATCCCAAGTCCTCCGAATTCACTAATAATTTACCAGGTGTTCCTGCCTAAGATGATTTAGCCTGAGCCAGGCTGCTCATCACCCCCTAGACTTCTCAGCTCTCCTGCCCCCTTTTCTAATTGGATATAGTGATCCCTATTCTAAACTTATTTTCAGAGGGCAGTGCTAATACAGCACAACTGATAGTTGATTCAAGGAGAATTTGAGGGAGAATGGAGAAGTGGTTCAAAACCAACCAATTTTAACTGACCCCACTGTGTGTAGTGTGCTGTCCTAGTCCCTGTGCAGGGAGCATAAGGCACTGTGCCCACAGGGTTACAGCATAGGTAGAAGCTTTACCAGTCATCATCGTCTGTGCCAAGAATCATTTTCAGAATGTAGCTACTCCTTCACTAATGAAAGTTATAATTTTTTATCAATTAAAAAAAACTTTAGTCATGTTTGGATATAAATTAACAAAAAAGGGCAGTGCAGTGGTGGCGCAGTGGCAGAATTCTCGCTTGCCATGCTGGGTTTGATACCTAGAGCCTGCCCACTTAAAAAAAAAAATTAACCTGAAAGGAATATTTAGATCAATGGTCTACCCTCAGGTGGGAAACCTTCTGTTTGTCTGCACCAGCCACTTCAAGGTAGTATCCAAAGGCGCAGGTACCTTCTTTAAGCCATGACACCCCCAATCTCTGTTCCATCCACATGCTCTCTACATGGGAAAAGAGACTGCATTTCCTCCCTTCAGTGGCCTTTTTCTGAGCCTTTGTCTTGATGACTTTCCTTCCTTTGAAACATCCTACCATGGAACTTGCATCTTCTCTCTTGCCTTAGTTGTTGATGCTGTTGACTCTCTCCTGACTCCTCACCTGCTCTCTAGACTTTCGTTGATAACCCCTTCTTTTCTGACCCACAGAGCCTTGCCTTGAATGTGGGGGATGGGCATCAGCAGCCTTCCTGAGCAAGTTACTCACAGGTTTTCACCACAGTTAGTCTTTTCGTTGGCTCTTCCCTGGATATTGCACAGTGCCCCCTGGCCTCCAGTGCCCCAGAGCAGTAGTTTCAGACAGTTTTGCCTGTCCATTAGCTGTTCTTAGAGCAGGAGTGAGCTCTGCAGCTCCCTATTCTGCCATCTTCCCCCAGAAGTCTCATCACCAGTACTGTTTAGCAGAGGTTCTTATGCTGGAGTCTAGGGCAATAGAGCACAGCGATTGAGGACTTAGGCTTCAAAGTCAAACAAAATTGTATTTTAAACTTTGCATTACCACTTACCAGCTGTGTGAAAAAGGGCAAGTTATTTATCCTTTCTGCCTTGGCTTCCCATTTTATCAAGTGAAGGAATAATTTTTTCTTTGATAATGTCTTCTTCCTTGACTGTAAGCTCCAAACTATACAAATAAAGTTAGGTTTCTTGTAATTTCCATTGCAAGAAAATGTCTTGAGGGATATGTTTGGCATGACTCAAAAGAAACTGAGGATGTTATGTAGATTCAAACTCATTTTGGTGAACCTTGGGCGAAGTATAAAGACAAAGTTTTTCTCCAGAGCAACTGCTACTGAGATTCAGCATACTGGCCTGTTGGCTCCCTATAACGTAAATATGTTATATATATTAAGATGTGGGAACAATGCGAACAATTTGCAATTTAAAATAGAAACTTTAAAATAGAAATTAAAGTTACAGTGGCAACCTCTTCTACTTGTGGATGCTTACTGGCACTGAAGTTGCTTGTTTCAGAGTGATGTCATGTAACTTCCCCAAGAGTGAGTGGCTTAAAGTTTTTAATTTAATTATTCTCCTCAACAGTGTTGAGGAGGTCAGTCCAGAAGGTGTGATGGCATCTCTAAAGTGCTAGCACCATGTCCAACGTACAGTAAAGGCTCAATACATTATAGCAATGAATGTATTTAGATAACACAAAGGCTTCAAGGTGTCCATGAGTTGCCTCTGAAATTGCTTGTGGATTTCAAGCATTGTATAATTTTTCTAAGGTTGCATGCATATAATTAATCAGATTCTCACATGGTTCTTAATCATTAAGCATGTGGAGGTAATGTAGCTTCTGTCCCAATGGTGGAATCAACACAGAGTCCCTGTTCACCTTTGAAGATGTCTTGGGGCTGATATTAAGCCACACAACTTCACTTCAGTTCCAGAATAGAAAAAGGTCAGACAAATATCTATAGTAAATTGGTGAAGAAATCTGGGAACTGGACTAGAACTGGAGAGATAATCACAGGTGTAGATGTGATGTATTTGCCTTTGGCCCAGGTAATATCTTACTCCTGGTAGGATTGAAGCCTTGAGAGACTCATTCAGCTGTTCTGTGGACTAAGTCCAGTTTCCTTCCTTTAGTGATGATCCTTGAGATTGCCACTTCAGAGCTGTTGGCAATTGCTGATGGCTCAGTGGTGAGCTCTATAAATTTTTTCTCCTCATTGTCAGCTTCATTCAGTTAGAATTCCCTGATACCTTTTAATACCATAAATCTCTTCTTTGGGACATTGTGTAGTGACCCAGGATATGACTCACACAGGAACCATCCTTAACTTTGAAGGCTCAAATTATAGTTCATCTATCAGTAGCCACCCCTCCTCTACCAGATAGCCCTGTGTCCCTAGGCAAATATATTTCTGGCACTTCCTGCTATGGTATCTACTATATCAGGATGATGATGTTTATCTACTACAAAGGTTGAACACATCTTTTTCCTAAACATCAGTTAACATCAGAATTATATTTTCTACTCTACTGAATATGAACCTCACTTACTCATCTGACTGGTTGGGCTTTTGAACAGTGTTGCAGACCAGGAGTTTTGTTTTTTTGACTCTCATTTCAATTTTTCCACCTTTCAGTAGTAATTTTGTGACATGATGCATTTGCTGGCACCTTGGCTAGCTATGTTCATGCATTCCTTTACACCTTCCAAAACTGTAAATGTAATCCAATGCATGGCTGTTGGAGGGGGTCCGGGAAGTGGGATGCTGCAAATCAAGAGGTGTGGTAGGGAGATGAGTGTGTGTAGGAGATAACTGTACTTGATTAGGTAGATTTAAATAGTGTTGGACGAATTTGCCAGGTGAAAATAAAAATTGTCAGTTCAGTTTAATTTCATGGTGAATCAAACAAGGAAATTAGATTCTGCTACTCTGTCAGTTTGACATCCACAGCAAGTGACAATTAGAGATGATGAGAGAACTTATATTTACTCTAAAACTCTTGATTTTCTGATAGGCACATAACTTTTATTTACCCTTGCATGGCAGGAAGATGTGCCATAACAGTAGCATTCATAGCAGGTTGCTAGAACATTCAATATATAGACTGAAGAGCTGTGGAAGGGGCAGTACGGAGGCCAGAGCTCAGTCTTGCAGCATGGAGTGATCAGAATGAGAGGTATACCGAAGAGAGAAAGCCTCTGTGCCGTTTGGCCAAAGGGGCTTAGAGCTGAAATGCAGATAATAACACCGTGGTCACACCTCTTGCTTCAGTAGACAAGATTACATTAGAGCAAGTCAAGGCTGGAAGGCGAGGAATGAAAGTGACTCTGACTTGTGCAGTGGTAACCAGGCCATTCAAGTTGATTTTCATTTTCTCTCTTCATAAGCTCAAGACCAGAGCACTGAGCAACATAGAGGACTGACTTACACTGAAACATAAGCACATTTCCAAACTCTCCCCCACCACTCATAATACAAGCAAATGGAATTTCAATTCCAAACTAGGGTTCAAAGATCACAGAAAATTCAGCAGAACTGAAGTATGAAATGATCACATTGGAAGTTACTTCCTTGATTTGCGGAAGTTCTTGGCAAGAGGTGGGTCTCAGTAGCACTAGGGAATAATTCCCACCTGACTTTGCTTCTGAAGAAGAGTTCCAGGATTGACAGGCTACCTTTGGATAGCAAAGACAACATTGGGAGATATAAACTGAGTGAGAGAAAAAAGATGATTTAATTCAAGAATAATGGAGACTAAGGTCTCATCTCTGCTCTTTATGGATGTATGGTAGTTATTACAGAATTTGACATCTTGGGTCTCAAGAGGGCTTGAATGAATCAGCTCATTCCTACAAACCAGCTCACAAATTTCAACATTCTTAGATCTCTCTCTTTCTCACTCTCTTTCCATGGTCGATTGTGGAGAGAGAAAATGCCATCTCCAACTTGATATTTATTTCTAACAAAAATAGTGCACCAGCATTCAGTGCAAGTTTCTTACTTGTCTTTTCCCACATTAACCTCAGAACTTATTATTATGATATAACCACTGCATAGAAGGCATACCAAGATGATGCTAGAATAAAGGACCAAAGTATAAACTGACACTTTTAGATTCTAATATTTCAGAATCGAGTGACCTGCCTGGGAGGTTTGCCAACTGGTTTGCAAACTGGTAAAATCCTGGTTCAGGAAAACTTGGTAGTTATATGGAAGATATCTTTATAGTTCCTGGTGATTTTGAATTTACTGCTTTAATCCAGCACAATCAGAGTATTTCGACTTAGGCTAAAGGGAATAAAAAAAAGAATCCTGCATAATTTGAACATGGTGATTTCAACTACTAATCAAATAGGACAACTGAGATTGTTTCCTAATTACTTGGAAATGTGGTAATTCATGGAGGTTGAAGAGTGGAGAAAGAAAAATGAATTAAGTATTTCTTATCTCTTTCCTACCTTTCCATAAATGGGAGCAATGTGCATTGCCTCAGCTATATAAAATCTCAACAATTTCATTAATGCTTACACCAGAATTCTAGTGCAAGTGGAGTATCCTCATTCTAGGGTACTTGTTACATATAAATTTACAAAGTATCTATTTAAAACTTCTTCAACATTTTAAAAATGAGGTACAGTAATGATAAACAACTTGAACTAGAAATGAATTAGCAGCACACAGCTCGACAGCCTTAGATAAATCCTCCCATTTCTGCAGCTTGTCTTTTATTAGGGAGGCTAATTGATGCTTGAATGTATCATCTGACTCTTACAGGCAAGATAAATATTTATAAGTGGAAAATTGTGTAATCTTTGAGAAATCCAGAATGGAACTCCCTTATTTAGTCTTAATACTAACTATATTCCTTAGATACTACACAGCTACTACCTGCATGTGTAAAATCTAAGATTTGTAATTTATCTTGCAATTTCCCTTCCCTTCTCCTTCTTTGATTCTTCTCCCTCACTTCATTTCTTTTCTTTTTTTGCCAAATGTTTCTTTAGGGCAGTTAAATCTTTAGTCGCCCGTAACCCACTATTTTATTTTATTGATGGCAAATATTTGAAACTGAAATTAATATATATTCTTTAGTTAAACTTTTTTGATGGGCCCTGAAGGAAAATGCAGACATAAGTCCATAGGAACTGTGCCTTTAAAGAGTTACTTGCTATGGAATGCTAGAGGGCATTCTTTGTTGCTGTCCTTTCCCCTTGAAATCTCATGTCAAGAGCTATTGAAAGAAAATGATATAAATAGGATCTCTCTATGATTTATAAAAAGATTTAAAATTATGATTCAGACTTTCCTTAAAAGAAATTCATTCCACTGCTAGCCATGTTAATTGCCAATTGGAACATTCTCTAGCTCGACCATCGCACAATGCAATGGTTCATTACCTGCAGATACTCCAGTCACTGAGCCATTGGCTACATGCAGATATTCCAAATGACTTCATAAACACAGGAGCTCATGCTGTTAAGCAGTGATTAATTCCTACAAGACCATGTGACACCCTGTAATTCTTTAATGGTGCCAGAGTGATCTATAGCATGAGTGCATACTTTGGCTAGCTCAGCAGATGCCCAAGGGAAGTCTCAAGAGCATCTCTCCTTGCAGGCATTTTGTAGGGGGTTTAATCACCTTGGTAAAGGACCCACAGCTTGCACTGAAAAGATGCTTTAAGAAACTTGTTGTGCAGCTTCTCGTTGGGAATGAAAGGACATTGCTTTCCTCTTAAAGATGTAGTATTCTTTTTTTAATAGGGCTCACACGATCCCAACCAAGGTATGGGGGACAGCTGCCCTTTCTCTGGCACCCTTGCTGGGAGAGATGGTAGGCCCGTTTTATATATTTTGAGATTCTTTATTCATTATACAAAAAGGTTCTTATAAGGATACACATCAGTAGCCAGTTCCATCAACAGCAGAGCATGAACAGAATGCATTTAGAAACCAGTGAAGTTACAACAGCAATCAACGTTTTTCAGTGATGCGCTCCAATTTTAAATGAGAATTCTGGTGACTCTATGATGTCAGACAGCGTATTTTGATTAAAACATTTCTTTATTGAATTTTTTATGGGGCCATTACTGGAGTCCCTGGGTACATATAAACATTTTTCAGGACAATGCAATCCAGCAGAGAGGTGGGACTGGGCTGGGAGTCATAAAATATGAAACATTAAACCCAATGGCTAGGGAGTGCACAGTGTCCTAAACGTCAGTGAACCAGACTCTTCTTGGGGTCCCTGCCACTCTCAGAAGTAAATTAGGTGCTTAGGGAAGAGTATGAATGACTGTAACTCTGAAGACGCAGTTCATTCTGAAAGGGTCTTATTTCTGTGTACTGTGGAGTGAATTGAAGCCAGCAAACACAATATTGTTTATGTAGAAAGTCCAGGCTTCGCAAATCCCTGAATTGGAGGCAGGTATCCCAGCATCAGGTCCTGATTTGAACTCTCACTCTCTAGGGGATTTTGATAAATTATAAATAAAAATATCCGAGGCTCTGCAGCCTTAGTATGGGTGAAGAGCTCTGCGCTGTACCTTCTAGCGTAGTGTATATATCTAGACAATACCTGCTGGGCCTGCCCCCTCCACCGCAACCCGCCCCCCCCCCCGCAAGGTGGTCGAGCCAATCAAATTTGGGAAAATAAATGTATCTAGAAAAAACTCCATAAGCCAAAAGGCGTTACAAGTATAAATTGCTATTATTTATTTGATGATGTAGCTTCCAAAGAAGCCTTCAAAACCTTTAGAAAAGAGACCTCAAATCTGAAGCTTTACAAATTTCTCTTTTTAAACTGAGCCTTTTGTTGAAAGGCTCATTTGCCATTTTGCCTTAGTTGGAACCAATTCTTTAAGTGATGAGATGAATTTGGTAGAAACTCTCCAAAAGGTATACTTTGTTGCTGAGCAGGGTGCTTGTTTGGCCTTGGAATCCTGGCTCCGTGATAGAAATTGAGAGTATTCTTTGCAAAATTTCTCTAGGCTCTACGTTTGTTCATAATGAGCATAGTTGTAAATGCCGAGTTGTCTGCAATTCACATTTTATTGGAGAGGAAATCATAATTTTCTTCTTTTTTGGTTTATTGAGATGGTTTTAAAGATGTGGAATGGTACTTTGAAGTTAAATAATTCATGTGATTTTTGAAGGAATCTTGGCTGTTCTTATTATAAATTGCCCCTATTTCTGTGTGTGTGTGTGTGTGCGTGTGCGTGTGTACTGTGTGCTTTATGGTTTAGGTGAAAATGGGTAGCTCTGGAACAAGAGTACATAAATGATCCAAAATAATGAGGAACACTGAAGATATAATCGATGTTTTGACCGAGACATTCACGGTTCAGAAGAGTACACTTAGCAGATACTAACTCTTTAGCATTCAAAGGCAAGATTCTCATAAATAGTGAAGGGCTAGATGTCATCACAGATCATAAAATATTGTTTAAAAATCCCCACAATTTATAAAGTGGCCATTAAAAATGATCAGGATTGATGTTGAGGTGTATTGTAGTCCTTGATTAAGATATCGTGGCTGACATGCAGACGTTTTATGTATTCAGAAGCACACACATGTAAACTGATATATACCATTTTTTATTTCTGAGGTGACCTCTGAGTGGAGGAAGTCATAGTCTACCTGATAAATAATCCGATTGTCAGCTTGTCTTTTTGCATTTTACAGGATTAAAACGCTACTTTGGGTGATTTAAAGAAACAAATGCATGTTTGTATTTTACATTTCTTTATTACTAGATCAGCTGGCATTTTGGATACTTATTCCAATTCATAACCTAAGTCATGAAATAAATTAAAAAGTTTGATTTTTCTGCATAAATTGAACCAGAATGATTTAACCATTCTCAGGAAGAATATTTTCCCTTAGTTTAATTTTTTTTGTATGCTGTATGGTGGGGCCACAGTTCGTTCTTTTTCCATGTGAGTATTCCATAATTGCAGCACCTGTTTTTTTTTTGTTGTTGTTTTTTGGCGGGGGTGGTGGGGTCGTTAGTGCATAGACTGGGAATCGAACCCAGCTCTCCCACATGTCAGGCGAGAATTCTGCCACTGAACTACCCTTGTATCCCCTCCTTAATTTATTTGTGAAAGCAATAAGCCTTTAGCTAATGCTTACTGTAGTCCTAAGTGGTAAGTTCTAGCATAGTAAGTTGAATAAGATGTGTTTTTTTCTTTCAGATTGCTTAGAGTGCGGGAAGGACAGTCACAATACAAAATGAGCAGAGGTTGGAAAGGAGGGGGCTACTGGCATTTGGGTTCTCACCCCCCTGCTTCACAGGCACCAGGTGATGCCTGTTGAGGTGCCCAGTGATGGTCCTGAGATCTGCCATTAAGAAAAAGGAAAAGAAATTAGGGGTGAAAATGGAGAAAAGTTGTACATGATGGAGCAGGATGCTGGATGTACTTGGCTGGAAAGCATTTAGGGTGTTGTGTGCGTGAAGAATCACATTTCTTCAAGCATAGGCAGTTACGATGTTGGGCTGCTTTCAGTTTTAAGGAAATGTTTTTATTTCTTTTGCACTCTTATCTTCTCTCAGGTCAGGCAGGTTTGTTTGTTGTTTTTTGGTGCCAATGAAGGTTTGTATTGAGGTCCTGAAATAATACTAACCTTTTTCAAACTGAAGAAATTTGGTGACCTAATCAGTTTGGAACAACCACCCCTACTGTATTGGTTGCTTAGAATATTTGAAAAAAATGTATCATGCCCTACCTTGGGTTAGTTGTGTTATTAGATGGCTCTTGAACACTGACTAGTCATCACTGCTGATTAGATGGCCGGGATAGAAGCATATTTCAAGAAAAGCACCCTTTGTGTCACTTACTTTGTCCCAAATATTGTAGGTTTTTTGACTCAGCTGAGCCTAGAATACTCCTTTGGACATTTTAATATAGTTGCCTTCTTTTCCCTTGTGCTCCGCCCTGTAAGGTGCTTGGTCTTCTGTGGGCACAGATGCCTCCCCTCATGTTGGAGCATTTCTGTAGCTTATTTTTCCTTATTGAGCTGCATAAATAATAGGTAGGTAGGTGGGTAGGTAGGTAGGCTGAATTGCATCCCCCCAAAAACATGTTTAAATCCTAATTCCAAGTCCTATAAATGTGATGTTTTTGGAAAATAGAGTTTCTAAAGATATCAGTTAAGATGAGGCCAAATTGAATAAGGGTGGGCCCTAAGCCAACATCACTGATGTTTTTATAAGAAATGGAGAATTGAACACAGACATACAGATGAGAGGAGAGCACCATGTGATGGCTGATACAGAGGAAACACCCTGGATTGCTGGCAAATCAGTAGAAACTAGAATAGGCAAGGAAGGATTCTTCTTTTTAGGTTTTAGAGGGAATATAGCCCTGCGAACACCTTGATTTCAGACTTTTAGCTTCTAGAACTATGAGACAGTACGTTTCTGTTGTTGTAAGTTACCTGCCTCCGTGATACTTTGTTACAGCAGCCTTAGCTAAGACAGATGGACAGACAGGCAGATGATAGATTTAGATAGATGATAGCTTTTGATTTGTAGATATAGATATACCGACAGGTAGATGGTATACCTTAAAGGAAGCATATCACATGTTATGGTTTACCCAGTTCAACTACACAGACACTTTGCTTGCTCTCCAAACTTCCAATCCTGATTAAGTTGACTTAATTGTGTTGTCTTAAGGAATCCATTGGATCCTTAATCCAAGCAGACCTAACCTTAGAGGTTGTGGTCTAGGATGGGTTTTATGATGGTGACTGTTCTCAGGAGATTTGGGATTTGGTAGTGTCCTTAACAGGCAAATGCCTGCTACTTAATTCAGTCTTGCTAGAGGACTCTTCAGTGTTTTCTGTTTATATATTTTTTTGGTGTCACGCTGATGACAAATAACCTAGCCTTTGGGAAACAGTATCTAATTCCATTAAAAAAAATTGAATATGACACTGTTAACATAATATGATTGAAGGAGAACAAGGGAGGAGATAGGTTGCTGCCCAGTCTGTGTGTAATGGTTTTTGGCTTTGTCTCTTTTAGAATGTAATGGTTCAAATAACAGTAACCTATATAAAGTTTAATAAGCAATGATATAGGAACTTATTGGGGCTGGATGTAAAGCATCAAACTACTTTCAGTACATGAGGCCTTTTTGTTTGAAATACAGTTCTTGGTGTATTAATGTACTCTGTCTTCCTTACATGGTATGATTCCTTTTTAGCACAGAATGTTTTGAAAGAGCAAGAAGAAGGTAACACAGAAAATAATAGAGCAGAAAACCCCCTTTTTAGAAACTAATCATCTCTGTCACACAGACTCTAAAACTTATGCAGACTTGTTTTCTTTGGAATGCCAGTGCAT
The DNA here is from genome assembly GCF_023851605.1 of Tamandua tetradactyla. NCBI lineage: Eukaryota > Metazoa > Chordata > Mammalia > Pilosa > Myrmecophagidae > Tamandua > Tamandua tetradactyla. The sequence goes on along the minus strand of NC_135328.1, from coordinate 112,067,906 downwards.
TAATTCCTATGATTCATAGTGTCTTTTGGATTTTGAAATTATGAGCTAACATACCAGGGAAAGAGTACACTGAGTTAGGTAGCTCATTCCTGACTCATTATGTAATTAAAATATGTATAATTAATATGATGGTGAGCGGGAAGCAAATGATTTTTTTTCGATCTCATTTCTCTATATACAGGCAAAGGTACAGTACATTCCATTTCTTATGGATAGATGAAAAATGTTCCCAAATATTAAGAAAGAAATAGCACAGAAGTACTTAATCCTTCTTTTGACACAGACGTCAAGAAGCTCCTGTGTAACTATCTCTCCGGTTGTGTAAAATTTTGAGATTAATGGCCTTAAGGAGTGTGTAATTTCCTTTCTTCAAATCAATGTTAGAAAAGGATTTAGCTGGACCATAAGGACCTGTAAAATTTAATTGTACCTATTTTAAGATTTTAATCTGTATAATATAAGTAGCTTCATAGGGACCAAGGTAAGTGCACTAGAGCCTGAGCTTTAAAATCTTACTTTTGTTTCCTTTTCTTTTAAGAATCCTCTTTAGGTTTGCCATAGCTCTATTGGTTCTGGGCTTCCCCTTAAGAAGGGAGTGGTGGTTCTGTTACCCCTGCCATTCCTTCTTAGAATTGTGTCTTTGAAACTACACAGTGCCAAATGTGTGGATCATGACTTTTCCATTTAACCAGAGTCACCAAGTCATATCATTGCAAACAATATCCTTTGTTCACATTTTAGGATACTTCTCAGATTTGACATATATAGCTTATAACATGGTAAAAAAAAATCTGAAAGATGAACATATGCTATTGCTAAAAAGAAAAATAGTCCAAATCTTTCTCTTCATTTAAAAATTCAACAGTTCCAATCCTGTCTGTACTTTTGTTATAAATTCCAGTTTAGAGATGATTATTCTAAATATAAGTGCATGTGAAACATCAGTGGTCTAGGATGTATTCTTCACCTTTGCTTTTTCCCTGAAAAATTTAATATGGATAAGTTTTGCTTTAAGAAAAACATAAGAAAGACAAAAATGGACTTTTTTTTCAGAATTTATAATTCCCAGTCCATAAATTTAAATGCTTTATTTTAAAACCACATTTAAAGAATATATGCTAATCATTGCTCACATTTACATACTGGCTTTTGGTATTTTGTAAAATGAGTTGATTAGATGATAGCATCATTCTTGCAGATTATTATAGAAAATGCTCTTGGTCTGTACAGATTTTACTTGTATTCAGTTTTTACCAGACACCCCTCCATGAATTGTATCTTGAAAATTATAGATCTGTTGACTGAGAAATTCATAATATAAAAGGGGTTTTGGGTGGTATTCAGGTTTATATTTTAATTCTCACTTGCACAAACCAAATTAAAAATAAAATTTTAATAATAAGTTAATTCTAAATCTTTGTGCCCTCTGGGTCCGTAATAATTTATTTGGTGTTTCTCCTGAGAAGAAAGAATGATGTATTAATTGCCACCTCCAGGTTGCACTGTTCTGGGCATTTTCTTTCCTGCTGTCATTATTCCATTTGTCATTGCTACATAACAGATCATCCCAAAATGTATTGCCTTAAATTTATTAGTAATTTCTCTTCAGTTGACTGGGGTGGTTCTTGCTTGTGGTCTCTCATAGGGCTGCAGGCTCACTGGGGCTAGATGTCCAATATAGCTGGCAGTGGTTGTTGGCTTCAGCCAGGAACTCAGCTGGATTTTTCATCAGAGAAGCTACCAAGGAAGACTTTTCACATGGCTTCTCCATGTTAGTTTGGCTTCCGGCAGTAAGGCACGTGCTTCCAAGGGGGACTGTTCCAAGAGCAAGCATCCCAAAAGTGATTGTTCCAAGAGATTCAGGTATAAGCTGTAAGGTTTCTTATAACCTAAATTTGGAAGTCTTAAGAACACTTCTTTCAGTGTATTCTACTGCTCAAACAATTCCCAAAGGCTGGCACAGATGTAAGGGGATTGGAATTGATGCTGCTCTCATTGGTAGGTATATTAAAGTATTTTTGTGGTCATCTTTAATTTGCTGCAAATATCATAGGAAATGACTTAACAAGAGTCGTGTTTGCTTCTAAGGCAGTAGCAACTTCAGAGAAGTTATGTTGACCTCTAGTAGAGCTAACTGAATCAAATGTTGGAAGCCTATTTCACCAGTCTGTATCTCCCCTCTAGCCTAAGACTCATCTCATAATATCCAGAACTGATATTTTATATATAGTTATATCAAGGCATTATAGTTTTACTAAATATAATGTCTGTATCACTCTCTGCCTTTCCTTTCCTGTTGATAATCCACTATTTATATGCTTTCCTGCTGTATTCCCTTTCTTTTATCTTGTCAACATTCATATATTACATTCAAGTACCTTCCCAAAACATACCTATTTAGTTGGAAGCTATCTCAATTGATATCTTTCCAAATCTATTAGGTACCCTATTTTTCTATCTTTTTTTTTTTTTTTTTTACTAATTAGAACATTTCATAGGAATTTATTTTATTTACTTGTTTGTTTTTTTAAAACATTTTTTTAATTCTGATATATAACATACATAAAAAATAACTTTCAAAGTACATTTTAACAGATAGACATGAAATAGATTTCAAAGTTTGGTATGTTGTTATCATTCCACAATTTCAGGTTTTTCCTTCTAGCTGCTCCAAAACATTAGAAGCTAAAAGAATTATCATTATAATGATTCAGTAATCATAGGCATTTGTTAAATCCCATCTTCTCTGTTATAATTCCTCCTTCTCCTTTGCTCCTACTACTTGTTTGTTTTTATGGTGGTAGCATATATATATATATGCCATAAATTTGCCACTTTAGCCATTTTCAAGGGTACAATTCAGTAGTGTAAACTATATTCGCAATGTTGTGCTACCGTTACTGTTTTCTGTTACTAAAACTTTTTCATGACCTTTTCAGACACAAACTCTGTACCCACTAAGTGATAGTTCCCCAGTCCACGTGGCAAATAGTTTCTTGCTCAATTCATTCAAATGAGTTGGTATTTCTATAGAATCTTCTTTTAGAAATTTTGACAAATGAGATAGGAAAGAGATAAGAAGAGAAGCAAAAGAAGAGAATCCAGATAAAATAGGAGGTCAATTTGAAATTTTATCACAAATAGGCTACAAATTAAATGATACACAGATACTATTTTCCCAAGACCTCAAATATGACTACAGTTGGACTCCGACTGTGGAACGGGTCACCTCAAAGGTGCTGTAGACTCCACCTCACCTCACAACCTTCAACTTCAGCACCTCAATGAAAGGGTCCAGAGCCTGCTTTTTAAACAAACAACCAGCGGACTATATTGCCAATGAACCGACCATATTAAAAAGATAATAGCAGTGATATGGTCCTAGCAGAAAAATTAAACAAAACAGCCAGGTCTATTTAAAAAAAAAAAAAAATGGAACCAGACCAAATCTCACTTGAATTTGTAAGCAAAAAGTTTAGATAAGATAGAAAAATAGCCTATTTGTAGTAGGCTATAGTAATTTGTAGCCTATTTGTGATAAAATTTCAATGTATAAAAGAAGATTCTATAGAGATACCAACTCATTTGAATGAATTGAGCAAGAAACTATTTGCCATGTTGTTGCTAAAATTCCTTAAGTTCAAAGTCCATTGCTACCACATATTAAAACATTGATCTGGAGTCTGACGCCACTGGTCTTATAAATAGAGATGTTTTAGACAGAAGAGTCAGTGAAGTAGTTGAGACCAGAAGGTTGATTTAAAAACTGGAAATGTAAAGAAGTAGACATAATAAAAACAGATGATTATTTCTGGAAACAGGAATCAGAGGGTCACAGCACCTGTTTGGAAGGGTATGATGGTGATTTCCAACTGTTAATTCAAGCTCTAGCTCAAGAGTGCATGAACTTTAAAAAAAAATCCGTACTTTTTCATCCTAAATAGACATGTGATAACCTCATTGTTTTGTACTTCTTGATTTGAAATTTAATCTCTATAAAAAATAATCTAGTACTTCCTGGATACTTAAATTTTTCTGAACATTCACAGCTCAAATGCTATTTTTTTCTGTCTTGAATATCATTTCCTCCTTTTTTTCACCATCCAATGCTCTCCTTTTTCATGGGATCTAACTTAACAACTGTTTCCTCTAGAAGATTTCATTGCCCTTTCTTGGACCTACATCATGTTACGTTCTCGTCTTCTCTATTTCCATTACCTTTCATACAAACCTTTCTCATGACATGTATCTCACTAATGCAGATTCTGGTCTTATAAATCTCCTTTACCAGAATAATATGGTCTTCTTGAGAATGATTATGTCTTAGACTTTCTTCCACCTCATTGCACAAGGTAAGCTTTTTTTAAAAAAAATATTTTTATTTGAGAAATCTTCACACACATAGAGTCCATACATGGTATGCAATCAGTGGCTCACAATATCATCACATAGTTGTATATTCATCACCATGATCAACAAGTTAAGCTTTTGATAAAGACTGGCTGATTGCATACAATATGGCTATGGAGAGATTGGGATTTCTATCTCAGCTCTACTGACATTTGGTCCAAAAAATTTTTTTTCCCCGTGAATCAGCATTAACATTCACTGAGTACAGTCAGGATAGGAACGGTCCTGCCTACCGTGTACAAAAGGATCTTTTTATTTCAGAGAGCCAGTATTGAGCTACCATGAAATAAAGCCAGAGGAAGCATCTTACTGTAAGATTTATAAAGTCTGTGCCCCCAAGGAGTCTAACATAGATATATGATTCTCTCTTCAAAGTGAAGACAATTGCTTATCAGATTATGTTTCAATTATACATTGCTGTGTCACAAACTATACCCAAACTTAGTGGGGCACTACAATAATTTATTATCTCTTATGGTTGTTTAAGTTGACTGGCCTTATCTGAGTGGTTCCTCTTTAAGTCATTCCTGCAAGTGTAGTCAAGTGACAGCTAGGACAAGGGTCAGCTAAAGGCTCACCTGGGCTGAACATCCAGTGGCTTCTTTACTCACCTGTCTTAGATCTTAGCAAGGATGGCTGGAATATTTGTGTAGGAGTATCTCTGTTTCCATATGGCCTCTTGACATGGCTACCTTGGGGTTCCTCAAAGCACTCTTACATGGTGACTGGCTTCCTTCTTCGTGAACATTCCAAAAGACCCGGGAGGAAGCAATTAAAGTTTCTTATAACCTAATCTTGAAAGTCATGCTGCATTACTTCTCCCATATTTTATTGGTCAAATATGATTTACAGGGCTAACCCAGATTCAAGGGGAGAACAGAGAGATAGAAATATTGACAAGTGAGGTTCCGTGGGAGTGGGGGAGAGGACATCATTGAAGACGATCTCATACTGCCTGCCTTCTTGTCCTAGTGATTCACATCTCTCCCACATGCAAAATATATCATCTCTCTTCCAAGACATCGTGTCTTATCCCTTTTAGTGTGAAGCTCAGAATTGAAATCTAGGATTTCATCTAAATCAGTTCTAGAGGCAATTGAGACTTTTCAGAGGTTTGGATTCTTCAATATGAAGATCTGTGATATAAGATTTAAGTGATTTGATTCCCCCCCCCCCACACTTATATAGCATGCAATGGTGAACTATACATAGAATAATCACCGTAGATATTCTTACTCTAAAAGGGAGGGGAAAGGAGGCACATGGTACTCACTGATCCATAGCACAGTTTTGAATACAACAGGACGCAAATCACCTCTTTCTTAATTAGAACCCATTTCTGATCTGTAGGAGTTATTTGGTAGTCTTGGCTCTGCTCCTTGGACTTTTGACTCAGAACACTGAATCACCCTACCTTTTCCATAAGAAATACAGCCCATGATTTTCAGCTGAGAAATTTCTCAGACTGTTTTCTCCCTGTAGATTAGGGACCCCCAAGGGCTTTCTTTTGGAGTCCTCTCTGATTTTTCAGTATATGCTGGTAGTGTTGTCACCAATACCATCTTCTTTAAATGTTTTTGTAATCAGTCTCACTGGGGCTTACTCCATTACACAGCCCACTCACTACCATGGGCTGAGAGTCAGCATGATATGGGATAACGTTCTTTGGGTTTTTATAAGCCCTTATTGTCTAGCAGATAGGATCTAAGAGGCAAGTCCATAAGACTCTTGTCTACCTGAGAGGGTGTATGAGGCCCAGCTTTAACTTGTCCTGAAGTCTTGACAAAGCTGAGGTCCTGCTCAACAGAAACCATTTTTCATGGGCTAAAAACCATCTCTATTTTAACTTTGCCATGAGGCTGTTTTTTACCTTGAGAAACTTTTGCTTGCTGGAAAGAGTCCAGTATTTCCTCTACATAATGCTTGAAAGTTGATAAATGACTTCTTTAGTATATTTGTCTCTTTATATTTTACCATAGGCAGTCAGAGGAAGCTATTTGGCACTGTCAACATTTTGCCTGGACGTTTCCTTAGCCAGATGCATGAGTTAATTGAGTGCCCTTTTTGTCTTCTAAGATGAAGGAGGCTAATTGTTCAGATTGGTTCTCCTTCTTTTCAGCCTCCAGTAGCAATTTTTCACTATTTTTCAAGCCTTTACTAACAGTTTCCTTGGGACCGTCCAACTTCTAACTACTGTCCACATACTTTAGAGTTTCATCATGGTACTACCCCACTTCTGGTACCAATAAATGTTTCAGTCAACACTTTATTACAGAAGCATAACTAATAAGTATATCATGGTAGAATGAATTTATTATAGGCATTTGACCTTACATGTTTGTTTGGCCATGGAACTCCAAAAGGGGGCAGGAAGTTAAAGGGTTAGAGAAATGTCACTACTCAGTACTAGTCTATGGGAATGAGAATGAGCTTGAGGTGTTTGAAGATCTGGAAGGCAGACATATCCAGGTACTAGAGTAGGACCACAGAGGAGTCTGGTAGAAATCAGTGGGAGGTTATTGGATATCTATGGCTACTGCTTCTGTGATTTCACCTCTAAGTAGTGAAAGGAGCTGGGGGTCATTATTGGTTATTATGGCCAAATGCTGGGAAGGAAATCTGTTTGCTGAGAGGTAGAGGAAGTCAAATTGGAATCTACCAATACCTTGACATGTCCTTTCTTCCCTCTAAACAATGTTGATCTTCAGGGTGTAATGGTTATTTCTTTACTTTCACCTCCCAAATCTCATACTACTTCACTTTTGGCTAGTTCTAAGCTGAATCTATACAGGGAAAGTGATTCTAGGAAATATTGCTACCTGTGTCATGAAATTGATGATAGGACAATCCAGCACATTATATTCCTTGTCAGTGAGGCATCTGCGCACAGTTCTTTTAACCATATTTAATGTTCGTATATGACAATAGCAACATCATGCCTTTGCCTAATATACCACTGTACCTTTACAACTGATAATATACTTTCTCCCCAATAGAGGATTTACAAAGCCCTCCTATATTTATTTTATATATAAATGAGGTCTATTTCTTTCCCAGTGCTGAATTTATAGAAATGACCTCCTGAATATTTATCCTAGGTATAATAATAACAGCAATTATGAAAAACTTGGAATATAGAGGGCAATTGCCTATAATGCTGCTATCAAAATTGAACAGCTTCTGTAAATTTTGTATGCTCCCTTCTAATAATTTTTCAATGTGAAATATTCTTATTTATGATTGAGTTCATTATAGGCATGCACTTTATAATTCTTCTGTTTAAATTAGAACCCTGGTTTCAGGTTGCTACATAGCATTTACAATTCTGTTTTTTTTTTTTTTTTTTTTTTAGTTTGCTTTGTTTAATTGTTATTTTTAATGGCTGCAAAATGTCTTACCTAGTGATTGTGGCATCAATTAATTTGCCTCATTCTACTGTTGCATATTTAGATTGCTTCTTATTTTTCACAAGTACGTGTTGTCCCGTGTGAATGCAATAAATTCCTAGAAAGAGTGAAATGCATGAAATGTTACTACATACTTACAAGTTGTAAGGGAAAGTTCATTCCCTAAAGCTAAAAATAATTATGAAGTCCATAACTCCACTTCTTTTAAGACAATATGTTTCTAACAGCAATTCACAGAAAGCTTTTGTTCTTTATTTTTGCAAAAGAACACTTGACTACTTTAGTTGCAGTGAGGGATGGACTGAAGCTAAAGATTCCTTTCATTCCCGTGTTGCAATTTTATTAAGTTTCTAGAACCAGTGTCTTTTGTTTCAGCAATTTCACTTTTGTTTTTTCCACTAATACAAAAATTATTTATACATATAACATTCAGTAATCTATCAAAATAATTGCGCAAACACTGTTAAAGAGAAAGAAGACCACAACCCAAATTTGAATGTATTTAGGAGAGAAGCTGTAGCTCAAAATATTTACCTCTCAGCTGTACAAAAGTAAAAATTTGGAGGAAGAAAAAGTGATTTAGAGCTGTAGTGAATATAGAAGTCTTATGGAGATTGAAAGTATAGAAAGTCAGATGTTTTCCTAGAATGTGCCTATGACTTTTGATTCTTGTAACCATCTCATCTTTTGGGATTTTTAGTATAAACAAAGGGTAAAATATGATGAACATTTTATGGCCCTTGATAAATGGGAATATTTTAGGGGGCATGTAAATTAGACTGTAGTTAAGTGGATAGAGAAATTATATTTTGACAATGTGATGTCTGAGCTGAGTTTTGGGGAAAAAAGGAATTAACTGTATAAGAAGAATGGAGGTAGGAAGTAAAGGCCATTACCAGTAGTTTGAAAGACAGAAACTACACATGTTTGGGAAATTTTTAGTAGCTCAGTATACCTAAAGTAAAGTTTGCATATGACTAAAGAATGAATGGGCAGAAGTATGAGTCAGAAGCAACAGTAGAAGAAAAATTGACGAATGTTCACATGAAATAACCTAACGGTTGATCTTGATCCTAAAAGCATTGGCAGATCCTCCATGGAGGTAGGAAATCAATGGGACCAGAATCAACATGGCCAGAAATGCCGTTTTGGTATCTATGAATAATAGAAACTAAAGAAACCAAGAGAAACCAACTAAGAAGCTGCTATTGTAAGCCAAGAAACTAAAAGGGATGAAGGAAGGCTGTGATAGTGGGGACAGAGAAGAAGAAGAAAGTGATATGCAGTTTTGTACAGGTTAAACTCATCAGAATTGTGACCTCTAGATAGTGGGGAATAGGCGGTGACTGTATGGGAAGGGTCTTGGATGACTTCCAGACCTTCACTTTGGGCAACTGAGTTTCATAGTGAAGTCATTCACATGAGAAGGAAAATATAGGAGAGGGATCACTTTTATTGAGGTATATGGTAAGTTCAGTTTCATTCATGAATTAGATACACCTGGGCATCTATGGGGAAATATTCAGTAGATGATAGGGTATGTGGATAAGTGGATGGAGTTGGAACGGTATATTTGGGTGATGTTAGGTTAAGGAAATGAATCTTATAAAGAATATTTGGATGAGATCACTCAGGAACAAAATACAGAAGGAGAAGTGTGAAGGACGTTGGGGAATCATAGATATTGTGTGGCAATGGAAGGGGTAGAAATGGTCAAAGGAAACAGAGAAAAAGTATGGGGAGATATATATAACCATTTAAGTATTTTATGCATACTGTGTTAGAAAGCTTTGTACTTTGTGAGTCAGATAATCTGTACGCTAATTCAAATTCTGCTGTTTTGAGGTATGTGGCCTTGGATGTATCACTGAACATCTTTGAATTTTAATTTTTTCCAATGCCAGGACAAATGCTTCTTGGCTTACATGTAGGTTAAATCAGATACGATGATGCATATTAAAGTACCTTGGGAGTATTCCAAAGCACTATAAAATATAAAATTTTATTTTGTGACTAATGACTTTTTTTTTTAACTACTTTTTCCCTTTCTTTCCTATTTTCCACTGAATGGGCTGTCAAATGAACTTACGATTTCAGCCTACTGTTAATGTGTCACCTCTTGCATTGAAACACAACTTACTAAAACATTTACAGGGTGACAAAATAGTATAGATCGAGAGCTTCTGAGATATAGAATAGAGGACATATTTGAGTTTTCAATGCTTACTATGATAAATATTTTTATATTTATATTTATTTATCAGGCTGACATTGGGTTAGTGCTAGAAAAATCAGTCTTTGGAAATTTGGTAATATGCTCAGCATCACCATAAAAGCAACAGGAGGAACATGAAGTTTCTAATTCAAAACGGATGACTGAGTCTACAGTCTTAAAACTCTGCCCCAGTGGCAGGGATGCCTGAGGCAGACATAGTCAGTGGAATTTGTCTTACCATCTACTTTTACTTTTTATAAACATTACTCCTGTTTCAGTTCTGTCTGTCAAATTTTCTTTCTTTACCTCTGTGATGGTTTGAAAGGATTTATGTATCCTAGAAAAGGCATGTTTTAATCCTAATCAATCTTGTGGAGGTAAGATTCTTTAATCCCTATTCAGTAATAAAGTTGAAAACGTGATTAGATTTTCTCCAGGGAGGGGTAACTCACCCACTTGTGGTATTAACTCTTCATTAGAGAGAGATGTGACTCTACCTATTCCAGGTGGATCTTGGTTAGTTTACTGGAATCCTTTAAAAGAGGAAGCATTTTGGAAAAGGCTTGAGAATCCAAGAGAAAGAGCCCATGCAGCCAGAGATCTTTGGAGATGAAGAAGGAAAACACCCCTGGGGGAGCTTCATGAAACAAAAAACCTGGAGAGAAAGCTAGCAGATGTCACCATGTTCCACATGTGCCTTTACAATTGACAGAGAAAGCCTGGACTTCATCGACCTTTCTTGAGTGAAGGTAACCTCTTGTTGGTACCTTAATTTGGACATTTTTGTAGACTTGCTTTAATTGGGACATTTTCTCGGTCTTAGAACTGTAAACTAGCAACTTATTAAATTCTCTTTTTAAAACTCCACTCCATTTCTGGTATTTTGCATTCTGACAGCTAGCAAACTAGAAAAGCCTCCATTCTGAATAATTTTCCTGAACCTGGGAATATAATTTAATGGATTAATTTGTTTTAAAGTATTAAAATTTTAATTTTAATTTTAATTTATTTATTTTTGAGGTGCATGGTCCAAGAAGCAAACCCACATCTCCTGCATGAAAGGTGAGCATTCTACCCTTATATTGTGTCTTAAAGGCAGTGTTTCTTAAAGACTGGACTTTGAACTAGCTATATCTGAATTGTCTGGGTCCCTGTAGAGTGTAGGGCTCCACCCACCTTTTATTTACTCAGGTAATTCTGGTACTCATTTCCATTCAGGAAGCACTACTCTAAAAATATCTATCACTGTAAACAGGAATTCAAGAAGAAATGTATATATGAAAAAAAGTGAATGTAACATTATAGTGTAACAGAAATAGTGCTTGAAATAAAAAGCTTTATCTTTCTCACAATTAAATATGTAGATCAGAGTCAAGTCATTTATGTTCTTTAAAATGGATACAAGAGTAAAAATATCTACTCACTTTCACCAGAGTGGTTTAGAGAGAGAGAGAATGAGACAGGAGGAAAGGGAGGAGAAGGGGGGACATTGCTGGTGAAAGCAGTTTTATAACTCCAAAATAATATACCTGCAGAGAATTATCTTTATTTTATCTTGGCTCTCTTGAGAGGGGGAGGTTTTCAAGCATTTAAAAAAAATCTTAAATTATGTATTTTACTAATTCACAGAAAGCCTGTTCTGTCGATGGCTGGAATATATAAATGCAGAGACAATATGTTAATTACACATAGCTGAAGCTATTAGATTTGAGTTTTTATTGTTATGAAATATTTCAAGGAAAAGCGTGATATTGGGTCAGAATTCCAGAGTTGTTCCTCAAATCCACTGAGTGGATGAATACATTTGAGATAGTTTTGTTTTATATTGTTAGCATAGAGTTATTCCTTTTTATTATATTTTCTGAAAATTCCTCATGAGAGCAGAAAATATGAAAGCTTTGTTAATACCTTATAAATGTAGCATCTTGCATGAGTATTAATATCAGTATGACTATAAATAAAAAGTATTGTGACAGTAATAAATTCTCCCTTGGGGTTTATGTAAGAATCTGCTTGAGCTTTACTCTTCTTCTTAAAAATATTTTTATTGACAAATCCTTACACTCATACAGTCCATACATGGTGTACAGTCCGTGGCTCACAATATTATCACATAGTTGTGTATTCACCACCATGATCATTTTTAGAACATTTGCATCACTCCAGGAAAAGAAATAAAAAGAAAAAAAGAAAAAAGCTCATACACCCCATATTCCTTACCCCTCCCTCTCTTTGACTACTATTTCAGTATACCCAATTTATTTTACCCTTTATCCCCCCATTATGGATTTATTTTTAATCCATTTTTTTTTACTCATCTGTCCATACCCTGGATAAAAAGGAGCATCAGACACAAGATTTTCACAGTCACACAATCATGTTTAAAAGCTATATCATTATACAGTTGTCTTCAAGAATCGAGGCTACTGGAACACAGCTCAACAGTTTCAGGTTTCAGGGCAGCGGCGCCTGCACTACTAGGGGTCCCGGCCCTGTTTCTCTTCCCTGTGACCCAGGGGGGTGGCCGACCTGTGCCCCGCAGCTGGTATCGCACTCCAGTGGGGGACTAGTGCCACTTCAGCCACTTCACTACATTAAAAACTAAAAAGAGATATCTATATACTGTATAAGGATAACCTCCAGGATAACCTCTCAACTCTGTTTGAAATCTCTTAGCCACTGAAACTTTATTTTGTCTCATTTCTCTCTTCCCCCTTTTAGTCAAGAAGGCTCTCTCAGTCCCATGATTCCAGGTCCTGGCTCACCCAATGAGTTCTGTCCCATGTTGCCAGGGAGATTTACACCCCTGGGAGTCACATCCCACGTAGGGGGGAGGGCAGTGAGTTCATCGGCTGAATTGAGTTAGAGACAGTAGCCCCATCTGAGCAACAAAAGAGGTTCTCTGAGGGTGACTCTTAGGCATAATTATAAGTAGACTTAGCCTGTCCTTTGCTTTGGAATAAGTTTCATAGGGGCAGACCCCAAGATCAAAGGCTCAGCCTATGGATTTGTTTGTCCCGGCTGCTTGCGAGGGTATCAGAAATTCTCCAAATGGGGAAGTTGAAGATTTCTTCTTTCTCCCAGTCCCTCAAGGAGACTTTGCAAATACTTGTTTTTCCACTGTCTAAATTACCCTGGGATATTTTGGGGCATCACACTAACCTGTACAAACCAACAAGATTTCATGCCCTATTCAAGATTCCTTGTATTTGTGGTGTTCAATTAAACTGACCATATAAGTTAAATTAGTTAATGTGGTACCCAAAATATAGATTTTGCACCAAATAAACATCTCTCCCTTTGGTCTCACACAGAAGGTGAAGTTTTAAAATGTACATGGTATCATCCTTTATCCTATATTCTGATTTTTATCTTAGTTCTGTCCATATCACCTTCATTCATCTCTCCAATCTAAGTCTGATCCCTTTTTTCAACTTTTAAACAGTTCCTGTGTGGGGACTGCTGATTTTCAAGGCTGCAGAGCTCTAACTCTCAGTCTCAGGTATCACATAAATACCTGAGGTTTCTGGAAACAACCAGTTTATATAAGCAATATTGAGATCTACCATCTATTCAGGTGTTGACATCTTCTCTCCAGTGTCTCTTCCAAGTACCCCATGACTGATCCCTTATGATATCCAATATGGAATTTAAGATATTCTGAATGTAGAAAGCTTTGGAGTCTTAGTATTACTTTGTAATTATTATGTAGGCGTTTTCATACCTTTCATGGTTATTTTAATAATTTTATGACAACATATATTGTTTTTTCTCTGTGTGATTATTTTTGTCTATTAACCAGACTACGGGCAATGCAAACTCCAAGAGGAAAGGGGTCAGGTGTTAACTGTCTCTAGTATAGGCACAATTTGGGGTATAAACTAGATGCAAATTTCATACTCTTATCACTTATTAGCCTCTTTTATACCATAAAATATGGAAAACTTAGATGGGCCAAGACCAGAACCTAGACTATGACGAAAACAGTCTCCTAAAGACCTATTAGAGTCCGGTGACCAGTGTTTATATAGAAGCATGGAAAGCATCCCAGTTTAGAAAGAGCAAGAGGTATTAACTATTGATTCTGAGGAAGGCTTAGCATTTGGTGTCTTCCTTTGTCCCAGTCTGGAGCTGGCTTCTACTTTGCCCTCTCTTCCTGCTAGATCTCATTGTGACATGACATGGCTGATGAAACTGGAGGACAAAGGCCATTTTTGAGTCTTCAAGTTTTGTCAGAGATGGCAGTTGTATGTGTAAGCCAACCAGCGGTGCCTTTAGAGTCATGTGAAATACAAAATTATGTTCCAAGGTCACACATCAAGTGCAATAGCAAATTGCAGGATGTTAGTTGTCACATGGCTTACTGAACCCGATAAACTGATAAACGTAATCTGGGAAAGATAGTTCACAGTCCAGTGTTTTCCCATATATGAAAATAGGTCTTAGAAGCTCACTCCTTAGTCCAGAGGCATGAATGGTAATAAGAAAACCGAAAATATAACCAAAGTAAAACCAGGGAAGGTTTTATTAAGCTAATGACTGAATTTTGGAAAAGGACTCAGGAGTTTTAGATACTAATTTATCTTCCTTTCTGAAAGGATATTTATTTTAATGCTTCCCCATCTTGGTTTTTATTTAGGCAGATGGTCAGAACATTAAGATAATATATTAACAACAGATGCACACCTTTCTCTGGACTTCACAGTGGGGAGGCTGCTGTCTCAAGAAATCATTCATGGAATTTAAAGTCTCTTGCTTCCAGGTCATAGGTTTGAAAAATGCTGCCTTTGTTGTATGCAAAAGTCATTACATCTAATATGCGTTATGCATCATGAACTTAGAGCAGATGTCACATTGGGTATTAATAAGTAGCACTTGTAAGCAGACAGGAAGTGATTTTTTTTTGTTAAGAGGTACCAGTTGGGATTACTTGTCTGAGTGGTATTTTAATTTGCTTTTATACCAAGGGAGTGTGATTTTGACTGAAGCTGGCTAAATTCTGTGGGAGCTATAGCATCCTTCTCAGCATTTCTTTTGTGACAGGAGAAAATTGACACCCTTGCTAGTACTTAGTTTTCAAAAAAGTTTGTTCACTTTTCAAGATATACCTTTCAAATGTAACTTATGCTAATAACACATTGATTGGAGAGAAATAACAGTTGGAAATACAGCAATTTGATCCATGAATTATATTCTGACATTCTAAAAGTTTATCTGCCTAGAAAGCAACATTAATAGATTTTTTGGGTTTGAGGATAAATATAGTTTAGAAGTTATTTCTTGAAGTTCTTTTTTAAGGTTATCTAAAATTGCTTGAGAGAAAAAAAATTAAGTCTGTGTTGGATTGTGTTGGGGGCTTTGTCCTCTGCAGGGTGAAGTTAATTTAAACCTATAAATATTTAAAAAAAATTCTCACTAACAGAATAAAATTGAGTTTTTGATGTCCAGTTCTATGAATTTTAATACATGTATAAATTTGCCATTGCCATAATCATGACCTCTATAACCTCTCTTGTGGCTGCCCTCTTATAATCATACTCTCCCCTGATCTCTAACCCCTGGCAACTGCTGATCTGTTCTCCATCACTGAAGCTTTATTTTTTTGAGAATCATACAGTGTGTGCCTTTGAGACCTACTTCTTTCATTCAGCCTAATGACTTTGAGATCCATCCAACTTGTGTGCATCAGTAGTTTGTTCTTTTTTCTTGTTGAGTAGTACTCCACTGTTTGGAGGTACCAGTTTGTTTATCCATTCACTTCTGGAAGATAAATTTGATTATTTCCACTTTTTGGCAATTATGACTAATGTTTTTTTAAACATCTGTGTAACAGCTTTTGTGTGAAAATGGATTTTAATTTCTGTAGGGTAAATACCCAAGAATGGGATTCCTGGATCATATTGTAAGTGTGTTTTAACTTTATAAGAGAGGATTTACCCTTTTTCATTGCAGTCATTGCATTGGATATGAGTTGAAGTTGCTCTGCTTTCTTGTCAGCACTTGGTTTTATTAGTAATTTTTATTTTAGCCAATCTAATGGGGACACAGTGATATTACATTGTGGTTTTAATCGGAATTTTTT
Organism: Tamandua tetradactyla; assembly: GCF_023851605.1. Classification (NCBI taxonomy): domain Eukaryota; kingdom Metazoa; phylum Chordata; class Mammalia; order Pilosa; family Myrmecophagidae; genus Tamandua; species Tamandua tetradactyla. Next base: position 112,051,792 of record NC_135328.1, on the reverse strand, counting down.
AAATGGCTAATCATGTCGAACCTCTTAACATGTGCTTTTGTGCCATCTGTGTATCTTTTTCATTGAGGTGTCTTTTCAGCTATTTTGCCTATTTTTAACAGGGTTGTTTGTTTCCTTATTGGTGAGTTTTGAAGCTCTTTATAGATTCTGGGATTCAAGTCCTTTGTTTGATATGTGATTTACAACTGTTTACTTCTACTCTGTAGCCCCTCTACATTTTCTTAGCAGCATCTTTCACAGAGAAAATGCTTTTAAAAAATTTTTTTTCGAAGTCCAATTTTTCTTCTGCAAATCATGCTTTTGGTGCTGTATCTAAGAGGTCTTTTCACAATCTCAGGTAACAAAGATTTTCCCCTGTTTTTTCTTCTGAAAGTTTTATAGTTTAACATTTTACTTTATATCTGTAATCCATTTTGAGTTTTTAAATTAAAAGCTGTGAGGTTTTAAGTTGAGGTCCATTTTATTGCAGATGGATGTTCCAATAAAACTTGTGAAGATTGTCCTTTCTCCATTGAATTCTCTTTGTACCTTTGTCAAAAATTAAATGGCAATATTTGTGAATCTATTTCTGGATTTTCTACCCTGTTCTATTGATGTATGTGTCTACCCTGTTACTAATACCACCATGTTTTAATCATTGATGCATTATAAGTCATAAAATTAGGATATGGGGATCCAGATTTCTTCTTTTTCTGAATTGGTTTGGCTATTCAAGTTTCTTTGCAAATGCATATACATTTAGAATCGGTTTGTCTATAACCACAAAAAAAATCCACTTGGGTTTTGATTGGAATGATATTAAATCTATATATCAATTTAGGGAGCATTGATATTTTTTCTATGTTGAGTCTTCCGATCCATGAACACAGTGTCTCTCCATGTGTTTTCGTCTTTGATTCATTTTGTCACTGTTTTCTAGTTTTCAACATACTGATCATGCATGTTTCCCAGATTTATACCTAAATATATATGTTTTTAGAGCTACTTATATATATATTTATATGCATACATACATCATATATTACATGTATAAATAATGCATATATATGATTTTATGTGTAGAATTTAGTTCCGTTTTCAATTGTTCCATTCTAATATAGAGATACAGTTGATATATGTATGCTGATCTTGTATCTTTTGTAGCCTGTGACCTTGCTACTCAATTATTAGTTCTAGAGTTGGGATCATCTACATAAACAATTACATTGTCCACAAACAGGGGAGGTTTATTTTTTTCTTTCCAGTGTGTATACCTTTTACTTATTTTTCTTCCCTTATTTTATTAGCTGGGACTTTCATTATAATGTTGAAAGGTGAGATGAGAGTGCCTTGTTTCCAGTCTTAGATAAAATGTGTTTAGTTTTTCACTGTTAAGTTTCATGCTGTCTGTAGGGTTTGTTTGTGTGCATGCCCTTTATCAGGTTTTCCAAGTTTCCTTCTATTTCTAGTTTGCTGAGAGTTTATCCTGAATGGATGCTTTTGTCAAATGCTTTTTCTGCCTCAATTGATGTGATCCTGTACTTTTCTTCTTTATACTGGATTATGTTGAATGTTTTCTTTAATATTAAATTCACTTTGCATTCCCAGGATAAAGTCCCCTTGGCTGTGGCATACTCCTCTTTATATATATTATTGGGTTTGATTTGTTCTATTTTAGTGAGAATCTTTGCATCTACATTCATGAGGTATATTCATGTGTAGCTTCCCTCTCCCTCCTTCTTTTTCTCTCCTCTTCAATCCCTGTTTCCTTCTTTCTTCTGTTCTTCCCTCCCCCTCTCCCTTCCTTTCTTACTGTTCCCTTCAGTTCCATTCTGTTCCTTTCCTCCCCCATCTCTTTTTCATACTGTTTTTGTCTGATTTTGGTATCAGGGCAAATGCTGGCCTCATATAATTATTTGGGAAGTGTTCTCTCCTCCTCTGTTTTCTGTAAAACACTGTATACAATTGGTGTTCTTTTTTTAAAAAATGTGTTATAGAATTAATTCTCTAGTGAAATCAGCTGAATCTTGGGGTTTTTTTTTTTTAGAAGTTTTAAGTATAAATTTACTTTCTTTAATCGTTACAGGGATTATTAACATTATTTACTTTATTTTGGAAGAGTTTGAGTAGCTTATGCTACCAAACCTTAAGTTGCATGTAGTCTAACCATATTATCCTTTTAATATCTACAGGACAGGACATATATTAGTATGCCAATTACTACTATATTGGTAATTTTGTCTTATATCCCTTTGTCATTCTTGCTAGAAGCTTATTAATTTTCATCTTTTCAGAAAACCAGCTTTTATTTACATTGATTTTCTCTATTTTTCTGTTCTTTAATTTCCTTGATATCTATTCTTACCCTTATCATTTTATTTCTTCTGCTTGCTCTAGGTTTATTTTGCTTTGTTTTCTACTTTCCTAAGGATGAATCTTAGATTATTGATTTGAAACTATGCTTATTTTCTAATTTAAGTATATAATGCTTTGCATTTTCCTCTAAGCACTGCTTTAGCAGTATCATACAAATTTTGATGTGTATGCTGTATTTTCATTTATGTTTAATTCAAAATATTTTCTAATGTCCCCTGAAACTTCCTGATTGATCCATGTATTATTGAGAGGTATGTTATTTAAACTTGAAGTGTTTGGAGATTTTCCTACTTGTTTTTTGTCATTGATTTGTAGTATAATCCCATAATGGTTAAGGAAGAAAATACTTTGCATGGTTTCAATTCTTTTAAATTTTCTTAAGATTTGTTTTATGATCCCAGAAATGTTCTGTCTTCTTTAGTGTTTCCTATATACTTGGAAAAAAAGTGTACATTCTGCTGTTTTGGATGGATTGTTCTATGAATGTCATTAGAATATTTGGTGGATCATGTTGCTCTGTTCTTCGATTTCTATGCGGATTTTCTGTTTATTGGTTCTATTGATTATTGAGAGAATCGAGTTGAATTCTTTAACTATAATTGTGTTTTCATCTATTTCTCCTTTTGGGCCAGTTTTTTCTTTATGCCTTTTGAATGTCTGTTGTTTGGTACAGATACAGAATTGTTGTCTTCTTAGTGAATTGATTCTTTTGTACTTTTGTAATATATCTCTTTAACCCTGATAATAGTCTTTGCTCTGAAGTCTAATTTGTCTTATAGTAATAGTCATGCTTGCATTCTTTTGATTAGGGTTTTCATTTTATATCTTTTTCTATACTTTTATTTTTATTTTTGTCCATATCATTTTACTTGAGACCATATTTTTGTAGGTAGCATTTATAGTTGATTCATATATTTTTTCCACTCTGATGTTTGTTGTTTAATTAGTACATTTACACCAATTGTGTTTACTGTAATTACAGGCATGTTTGGACTTAGGGCTTCCATTTTTTATATTTGTTTTCTGTTTGCTCCTCTGTTTTCGGTACTTCAGGTTCCACTTTCTTGCATTCTTTTGGGGATATTTGAATATTTCTTAGTATTTCATTTTGATTTATCACTTTTTTTTTGTCTGTATATTCTTGTGTAGTTTTTTCTTTAGTTCTTTTAGGGATATAAAATACATACTGAGCTTTACATCGTCTGCTTAGAATCAATATTTTTCTATTGCAATTGAAGTATAGAAACCTTAACCATCTATTTCCAGATCATTTAATTCCTATTGTTTTATCTTTAAATACTGTTTCCTCTGTCATCTCCATTCTGCTATTGAGCCCACTCAATGAGATTTGAGTTTTCAACTTTTTCAGTTCTAAAGTTTATATTTGTTTTTTGTTTATAGCATTTGATTTTTTGTTGAGAATTTCTATCTTTCCATACAATTCAAAAGTGTTTGCCTTTAGTTTATGGTGTATATGCATGCTTTAAAAACACTATTTACTACATATTTTAAAGCATGGGTCATTTATATTCAGTGTGCATGTAATAGTTTTATCTTGGTTTTTATTTAAATTATTGGGAAGCTTAGAAATCACTTTTAACTAGCTAGCGGGGACTAATCAGAAAAATATTTTAATTCTTATTGACAAATCCTGTCATCTTAAGTAAGGCAAACTAGCTAGTTAATGAAGATGATCTCCTCTCTCCAACATCATCACTAAATGCTAAAATAACATGGTTGGGGAAGGCCAATTAGAAACTCGCTTTACCCAAATTGACAACAGTGTGGAAAGAGAGGGGCACTTATTTCTAAGGAGGCTGAGCAATAGTCAGAGCTCGGGGCTGCTGACTATTGTTTCCAGATCTCTCTGTCTTGACTTTGAAAGAACAAGCAAAGCCTTAAACAGGCACTCAGCAGTGTACAAGACTTGGTCTAAGAGTGCTTATTAATTAGCATCACCTGTGTGAAGAAAACATCAAGATCATGAGAATTTACTACCTTGGTACTTGTGGTTGGATATTAGTGGAAAAATGGCGCAACATATGTTTGTCAGTTTTTTCTCTTTTACCCATATCTGGTAAATAGGCCTGCTTCATTTTGTAATGCCTGGTTCTAAGAGTGCTTAATTTGATTGAAACATGACATGGGCAAGGGAGATTTAAAATAGGCTGAATTGTTTAGCTTAGTATTCATTTTGGAGCATATTAGCAATAAGAGTATGTCAGCAAGATGGGGTAAGATATCTGTGAGAATGAAACTGGGAAGCAGTAATACTTTGTCAGTGGTGTATCAGTCATCTCTTTATGCCCCGTTTCTGATCCTCTTGGCTGCACTTGTCTGTTGCTCTAGCTGCTGCGGTGGGCTCTGATTAATCACACAGATAGAAACTGACCTTGTCTTACCTCCTGCAGCTCATCTCTCACCTCTGCCCTGGAGCTGCCCTGCTCACCCAGAGGCATGGGATGCTGGGGGATTCTGAAAGTAAGCAACGGTTAATCCCCTGTATAGCAAAAACTTTGATTAGTGAATTAATAGTAAATTATTTTCTTTTCCCTTTCTCTGTGCACTCAGAGAATGGTCCCAGGGTACAGCTTTTATGGCTTCTCAGAGGAAGGACCTGGCAAATCAAGTATTCAGTTCCATTAGTTGGCATCTACCTGGGAATCAAGCAGTCAGTTGCATGTATTGATTTAATTTATTGTTGACTTCCCCTCTATCTGTCTTTTGCTCCCTTTGTCCCCCACTTCCACAGTCTGATACTGTAGTCCACAATCACACATTAGCACTTATCATTTTATGCCTCATATTCTCTTTTCTTGACCAAGATACATAACATTATTATTTAATTAGCAAGCCCATGTGAAGCCAAATAAAATGTGAAGTAAGCATTTCCAGTTGAATATAGATATTAAATAATTGTGCTTGGTTTATTGCAATGAAATTCGTTTGCCTCATTTTTCAAATCTAATTTCTCCTTACTCTCTGCACTGCTGAGCATTCAAGGGGACTTTGGTTTTCTGCCTTGTAACAGGTATGTACTCAGGGAATTTATACCCTATAAATAGTTGTTAATTACTTTTTAGTTGTTTTCAGAGTGCTATACATAGTATGAAGTAAAATGGATTTTTATGTCTCCTCAGGATTTTTTTACTACAAATGAAATTTATCATTTCTTTGTATCTTCAAAATAATCCTGTGAGGTAAGCAGGGAAGCAGCTTTATTTATCTTTTATAGGATGGAAATTGAGGTTCAGAAAGATAAAGTGCTTTACCTTCGGCAACAGAGGGTGGTATAATTATCAGAACCAGAATCATCAGTCTACAAGGATTTTGTTCTCTCCCTTACTATCTTTTATATCATGAATATGCAAACTTTGAGTCTTATAAATGAATATAATTTGTTTTGAATGCATCTATGAAATACCTCTAGTATAGTCAAGATCTATCAATTGATGTTAAATGTCATAAACTTTTCTGGTTTATATATAATATGTATAATATATGATATATATTATATACCTATGTAGTATGTAGCAATGCAAACTGGGAATGACTAAACCAATTCCATAAAAGCAAATCATACTTCACGTAACATACCCCATACTTTTTTTTTTTTTAACTTTTTTATTGTATAGTATAACATATAAAAGCAAAGAAATAGAAAAGCAAGTTTTCAAAGCACTGTTCAACAAGTGGTTACAGGACAGATCTCAGAGTTTGTCATGGGCTACGATATGATCCTCTCATATTTTTCCTTTCAGCTGCTCCAGAACATAGGTGGCTGGAGGGCTTAAATGCTTTTTTTATCACCACAATTGACTTTCTTTTCCTACTTTTTTTTGTGAATAATAGCATATATGTATAAAAAGCTATAAATTTCCAAGCACAGCACCACAATTGTGTAGAACGTATTTCAAACTTTAACATGAGTTACGATTTCACAATTTTAGGTTTTTACTTCTAGCTGCTCTAAAATGCTGGAGACTAAAAGAGATGTCAAGTTAATGATTCAGCATTCATATTCATTTGTTAAGTCCTATCTTCTATGTATAATTCCACCATCACCTTTAATCTTTCCATACCTCTCTTTGGGGTTGTTTGGGCTATGGAAATTCTAAATTTTTCATATTGGAAGGGTCTGTCCCTAATATGGGGTAGGGGGATGGAACAATCTGATGTTCTGGAGAGGATGGGCTAGGTTTCAGGATTTATCTGGACGAGGGACCCATCTGGAGGTTGTAGGTTTCTGGAAAGTTACTCTAATGTTTGGAACCCTTGTGGCATCTTATATATTGCCCTTAAGGTGTTCTTTAGGATTGGCTGGAACGGTCCTGTTTAGGGGTTGGCAGGTTATGATACGTAGCAAAGTCTAAGCTTCTCTGCTACCTATATAAGCTTCATAAGAGTAAACCTCATGATCGAGGACATGGCCTATTGATTTGGGTCCCTAAAGTTTGACAGTATGAGGAGATTCCCTGATGGTAAAGTTTAATAGTTCCATAGTCTTTGGCCCATCCCTCAGGGGACTTTACCAATACTTTTTGATTATCTGCTTAATATACTCTAGGATGTTTCCAGGCATTACAATAATCTATACAGGATTAAAGAACCTCTTTCTTATTCTGTGCTTCCTGTGCTTCAGTTGTTCAAATGAACTATACAGGTAGGTTGAATTAGATTATACACTATAGCAAATTTCAGCTCCAGATCAAATAAACCATTGATCTCAAAGAGTATGTGTGGTTCTAAAATATAGACACTGTCTTCATTACCCCTATGTTCTGAATTACTTTAACCGCAACCTATTTGGCTTCATTCTTATTTCTAAATATCAGGTTGTATATATAAAACAGCCTCTCAAAATTCAGAAATAATAATCACCACTCCAAATTTAATGTGTCTCCTCTAAAAGCTTACAATCTAGACTCCTGTTTTCTTATAAGCAATTTCTAAGGGTGACCAAACCATGGTTGTTTTTTTGTTTCTGGCTTATTTTATCTCACCAAATGCCCCACATGTTCATTTACATTGTTGCATGTCTCACAACATTGTTCCTTTTTGTAGCAGCACAGCCTTTGTTCGTAAGTATACACCATCATTCGCCAGTGTACTTCTCTGTCAGTGCAACCTTCAGCTACTTGCATTCATTGGGCATTGTATTAGTTAGGGTTCTCTAGAGAAACAGAATCAACAGGGAACACTTGCAAATATAAAATTTATGAAAGTGTCTCACGTGACCGTAGGAACGCAGAGTCCAAAATCCACAGGGCAGGCTGCAAAGCTGATGACTCCAATGGATGGCCTGGATGAACTCCACAGGAGAGGCTCACCAGCCAAAGCAGGAATGGAACCTGTCTCCTCTGAGTCCTCCTTAAAAGGCTTCCCATGATTGCATTTAGCATCACTAATTGCAGAAGACACTCCCCCTTCGCTGATTACAAATGGAATCAGCTGTGGATGTAGCTGACGTGATCATGACCTAATCCTATGAAATGTCCTCATTGCAACAGACAGGCCAGTGCTTGCCCAATCAGATGAACAGGTACCACAACTTGGCCAAGTTGACACCTGTCCCTAACCATGACAGGCATCATGTAGAGGGCCCAAAGTCCACAGTGCATCATCATTCTCAATTTTAGATAATTTCATTCTTCCCAAGAGACAGAAAACCAATAAAAACACCCTCACCAGCTAGGAAATCTAAACCTCCTCTTAACTCTTGTCCCTCCCCCCAGTATTTACCTCTGCTGTTGTGGTAGTGTGAATAGTTTCCTTTTGAACACAGCTCATGGCATGCAATAGCAGTTGTACTCCTGTATCCTGGACTTAAACACTCTTTATACAAGTCACATCTTTGAAGTAATTCTTATGAGAACTCATTCACATTTCTAGTCTGAGTCAGGTAGGTCTATACAACCCCTTTCAATCTTGTTCATCTTCAATATGGTAATATTACTTCTAGACACACTAGAGAATCACCTTCACTCCTATCTATTTATTCCCTTACATTGGAGTTCAACCTCATTAGCTAATGGTTCACCCATCTCTACCTCTATGTATCTCTAAGTTCCCTATCTTCTATATTATAAACCTCTGATTATACCTTTATGCTGGTCATAAAAGTGGAGTCAGACAGTGTCTGTCCTTCTCTGTCTGGCAAACTTCACTCAGCATTATGTCCTCAAGGCTCATTCATCTTGTTATATGCTTCAGGATATCATTTTGTCTTACTGCTGCATAATAATCCATCGTATGTATATACCACACATTTTGTTGATCCACTCATCTATTGATGGACATTTGGTTTGTTTCCATCTTTTGGCAATTGTGAGTAATGCTGCTATGAACATCGGTGTGCAAATGTCTGCTTGTGTTGTTACTTTCAGCTCTTCTGGGTATATACCAAGCAGTGCTATTGCTGGGTCATAGGGCAACTTGATATTTGAGGCTGAAGACTGCGCAATTCTAGGACTGCTGTAAAGTGCACTTCTCTGAGCTGAATGATGTAATTGGGGGCCCGTGCATATGCGTGGGCCTGGGAGTGCTGTAAAGGGATGTGCTGAGCTCAGGGAGGGTGGGGTGAGGCTGTGCAACACTATGGGCAGGGGGCATGGATAGCCTCGGTATGGAGGTTAGTGCCTGCAACCTTCATGTGCTGGCAACAGCCTGCAAGGAACAGGGAGGGGGAGGTAGTGTTCTGGAGGTGTGCAGGAGAGGTGAGTTGGGCTGCACTTGGGGAGGGTGTGTGGGGAGGTACATGTACTGGGGGCTGGTGGGGTGGGGTCGCCTGGAGCATGGGGAGTGGGAGAGGGTGATTGGGTTCAGGCGTGTGGGGTGTGGAGTGAGTCTCTGGTCACGGGGCTGCGCAGGTGTGGGCAGTGCGCCCAAGGAACATGGCCTGACTTAATTCCTAGTCCCTGGCTCCTGTCTGTGTACTTCTGTGGGCTCTGTGTTTCCATACCTCCATGCCAGGCTCCAGCCTTTTGCCTCTCAGTTCCTTGGCTTTGGCAACCAGGGCTGTCGCATGTGGTGCAGAAGGCTCTCCCAGGTCAGCTGCACTCCCAAGTCGCCACCTCAGTTGCCCTCCTTTCCCCTTGCCAACCTTTCTGTGGAGCAGGGCTAATCTCAAGCCACTCTAGTCGGCCATCTTCCTGGAGGTATCCCATATTCTTTTATAAATACTTATTATTCTATGTACATTTCATTTGTTTATTTAAAATATATATATTTAAAGCTCTTTGCTTCTCTCCTCCAATTCTTATATAACTTCATTAAAATATTCATTGGAACAAACTGTGAGATTGGTCATTTCTACAAATAGGAAGAGAGTTTTCTGTTTCATTTCATGAGTATAGTCTTGAATGGCTTACAGGAATTTATGTCCATAGTGTTCATTTATACTAATGAGATATATAAGCATAAATTCTCAAAATATGAAATGCAAATACATTGTATAATATATATTAGTTTATAATGTCATGTATAACGATATAGTTTTATTAGTATATAAATGGATTAATCTCTATGGTAATTAAGTAGTATTTGTTAATATAAGATATTTTAAAGGAATTTGACTGTCAAGCTAGTTAAATAAAAATACTTCTTTACTGTGGCATGCATCTCATTTTTCGTTTTTGGATGGTTGACTTCTGTTTTTCACCATGAGATTTCACAACTGATAGTTGAGGCATAAAATGTGTAATAATTAGTTACTGCTTAGGTATCAACAAATTCTACTTCAATACTTTCTGTATGTACAATAAAGGGGAAACTGGAATATATTTTTTTCTGTGTCAACATTCTCACTCCTCGTACTTCATTAAATCAAGATGATATAAGTCCCTGAAGACTAAAGTACAAATTTTAGAGCTGTATTGATTTAACCTTCCCTTTGTAAATATTTCATGGTTCCATAATGTGCAAATGCAGTCATGCACAGAACAAAGGACTGTACTTTTCTGTTAGTATGCAGAGGGAGTAACTGACAGCTTTTATCATACCATTTAGAAAATAATACATATGAAAATGTGTAAGGATATTTTGTCATTATGGATATCAAGAAGAACTGATGAAACATTGTTTTTAAAGCAATATTTTTGAAGCATAGAAAGCTTAAAATGTGTCCTTTTTCAAATGTAAGCCCATTTACCTTTAATTGTTTAAAATTTTTATTCTTACACATTTTTTTCTTATTATTTGCTGTTGCCTTTTAAATATGTGGCCTTTGTTATTGCTGGTCTTTTATCTCTCCCTCCTTGACACTGAGAAACTCAACTTTAAATATGTGGTGTTCTGGTTACTTCCATAACAGCAAATTGTGCAGTCATGGGGTATAAAAATGAATATTTCATTGAAGGATCCATCAAGGAAGAAGTAACTTTTCACATCTAAAGATGGGAAGTAGTGCTATAAAATTGACAAATATGTTATACTACTGTTTAACGTATTTTTTAAAGCTTTATATAAAAGTAAAGTCATAGTCAACAGAGATGATTTTTTTGAATGCTGATATATCAAGACATAACAAAATTAGTTTTCTGCTGCCATAGAAATGACATCGAAAAGGGATGATTGTTATTTCAGTGCTTACTTTATTAAGAAGAAGGTAGTACGACCTTCTTTCATTAAACTTGAAATGGCAATTTCACACACATACAAACACACAAAAACACTTTAGGAAAACAAGTGCTAAGGACTTTAATAAACTCTCAGTTTAGTGCACTGAAAACAAAATTTCAATCTCCATGAAGCAAACTACATTCAAAATTTTAGGAATACACTAATATGGTTTACCTATAAGGCAGTTTCTGCAAACAGGGACCAGAGCCTTTCACTGGAGGGCAAACTGTAATTGGTACAGATGGACTCATCAGTATTTCATCTGTGCTGAATTTTCTCATTAAAGCACTTTCCCATGAAAATATAATATATATATATATTATATATATATATATATATAATATATATTATATATATATATAAGAGGAAGACCAGTTATAACTCTTGTACTTTTACTGTTTAATTTCTTTAAGGTGGTTTGACTAGCTTAAATGGCTGCGTCAGTGGTCTGACTGTGTGTTTTTACACCAAGTGATATTGCACAGTGTGATCTCATCCAAAATGAATTTATTTTCTTGGAAACAGTTTCTGCTTCACTGACCTTAATAGTTCTGATTATTCCTTCATAATACTTTGTGTTGAAGACATCTAGATGCCCCATCACACATTCGCGTTAAAGAATGGTGAGAGTACATCTGTTCATAGATGTCCCCCTAAGGCTATTCCTTTGTCATTAAATTCATACAGAAGAAATCTTAACCGTTGGGGATTTATAGCCTTTCTTTTTTTGACTTCAGAGGTTACTTTTTCTTAACCCCTCCCCCCCCCCCACATTTCCAGATCAAACTCTGACCATCTATTCTATCAACCTATTGTAATAACAGAAATATTGTTACATATTTCATTTAAAAGTATTTATCAGGCATGTGCAATGCTCCATATATATCCTCAATGTACGTTTGGATGTAGAAAGTTCTGAATTGTATCTTGAGAACAATCCATCTCACTCTTGCCTGTCCTTACCATTGAGTTTTAAAAATTGTCCAGGTGTGAGGTGGTCACTTCTTAGGAGACATAAATGGCCTTCCAAGGGCACTTGGAAAATAGATGCTGTATCAGTTCAGGTTCTCTAGAGAAACAGAATCAACAGAGAACACTCGCAAATATAAAATTTATAAGTATCTCATGTGACTGTGGGAATGTAGAGTCCAAAATCTGCAGGGCAGGCTGTGAAGCCAACGATTCCGATGGAGGGTCTGGACTCGTCTCCACAGTCTCCTGTGTAGTTCACCAGCTGAAACAGAAAGAGCCTGTCTCTTCTGAATCCTCCTTAAAAGGCTTCCAGTGATCAGATTAAGCATCACTCATTGCAGAAGACACTCCCCTTTGACTGATTACAAATGGAATCAGCTGTGGATGCAGCTGACATGCTCATGATTTAATTTTATGAAATGTCCTCATTGCAACAGACAGGCCAGCACTGGCCAACTAGACAGACAGGTACCACCACTTGGCCAAGTTGACACATGAACCTGACCATGACAGATGCCTACAAAGAAAGGGAAGAAAATTAAAAAGAACAGAAAAATATGTACTGTATATGTTTATTTATTTCATTTATTTGCCATTCAAATGAATGTAAACAAATATTTATTGAATGTCTCCTATGTTCCAGTAAATTTTTAGCCTTTTGGGATTTGTGAAGAGCAAAAAAAAAAAAGGAAAAATTTTCTGTCCCCAGTAAGTTTACATTCTACTGGGGGAAACAGACAACACGTATAAACATATAAATAAATAAGTAATTCTCTGATATGGTTAGAAATTGGAAGCCCTATGGAAAACAAAAATAAAAGTAGATTGGGGAAAGGGCCATCAGGAATGCTGTGGCCGTTTTCAGGTTTCTGTGGATGAACAGGATAGAGCTCATTGAGAAGGTGGGATTTTTGCTGAGGAGGTGAGAGAACTAGTCAAGGAGATATTTGGTGAATGGCACTCCAGCAGGACAAACAGCAAGGGCAGACAGGAAGAAACAAATGCTCGGTAGGCCAGCGAGACTGGAGATGAACAAAGGGAGGAAATAGATTATTTAGGACCATCTGCTGATCAGATTTATGTTTGAAATTACTCATCTGTCTTCTGAGCTGAGAATAGACCGTCAAAAGGGAAGGACAGAAGCAACATAAGAGGAGGAAGTAGGCTTGCACCAAGAGAGGCGATGGTGGTGCAGACTGGGGTGGTAGTGCTTCAGATGATAAGAAGCGATTAGACCCTGGGTATGTTTTGAATATATCCAAAATTCTTGACAGATTGGAGTTGGGGGTGTGAAATAAATGAGGGACTAAGGATGATGTAACAGTTTTGGCCTGATGGTAATGCCAACATTGAAAAGAATGCCGGTGGAGCAGGTTCAGTTTGGGAAACATCAGGAGTTCAGTTTTAGGCTACCAAGTGGAGAAGTAAAAAAAAAAAATCAGTTGGAAATGAATCTAGATTTCATGAGAATGGTCTGGGCTAGAGATGTTGATTTGTGAGTCATTAGCATATAGAGGATATTTAAAGCTAGTGACGTTGGGTGAGACCAACAGAGAGAGTGAGTATAGAGACAAGAAGAGAAACATGCAATGTTGGGCCACCCTAATATTGAGAGGTTGAGGAAAAGAGGTAAAACTAGCAAAGGTAGGGAAAAGAGGAAGCAGGAGAAAAACCAAGACAGTGCTGTGTCCTGGAAGGCAAATTAAGGAGTGTATTAAGTAAGACAGAATGATCAACTTTGGTAAATTTTGCTCATAGGTCAAGGAAGGAGAGACCTGGGAATCAACATTTCAGAAAACTCGGAAAGTTCCAATAAAAACTCTTCAATAAATTTCTTTTCCTTGCAAGATAAAGTCCAGATTCTTTCAAGAAGCAGTAACAACTAAGTTGTTAAAAACACAACTTTAGAATCAGAGAGATCTGGGCTTATATCCCAGCCCTGCCACTCCTTAGCATGCGTCTTATGATAAAAACTCAACCTGCGTGAATTTGAATGTCCTCATCTGTAAAAATTAGGCATTAATGCCTACCTTATATGATTGTTGGCAGGATTATATATATTTAAGTACTAGCCTGGTGCCTGCAAGTGATGAAGGCTGATAAATGGTAGTTTTAATTATAATTATAGTTATTATTATTAAACCTAATATTCAAGCCTGCATCAATCTGGTCCTGCCTTTCCGCTCTCTCCCTGTGTTTTAATAAGATCTCTCTGGTCCAAAGGGACTCCTCATTATCCCTTGGATGTTCTTTGTGCTTTTTCTCCTCCATTGCTTACTCAGGTTAGAATGCCTTCCCCCCATCTCTGTGTGCCAGGATCCTTGTTCAAAGCCATGCTCAGATCTGATTCCCTTTATCACTCCAGCCAGATGCAGTTTTAATCTCCTCTGAGCTCATTTAACACTAATAATGGCAATATCAATTTGTCCTCAAAACTTACTGCATGTGGGAGACTAATATGTGTACACACTTTATCTCACTGAACTACAGTGTGGATTCTAGGAGGTTAGAGGTTGTTTCCACTCAATGACACCATCATGCTTGTTAACGTGATCCCTTGGTGTTGAATGATGGATGAAGATGCTCCTTCTTCAGAGTTGGTTTTGTTACCTGGCCTCCTTTCTATTTTTGAGGCTTACTCTTTTTTTTGGGGGGGGGGTGTCAGTGCGTGGTTTGGAAATTGAACCCGGATCTCCTGTGTGGAAGGTGGGCATTCTACCACTGAACTACCTGTGCACTCGAGGCCTACTCTTTAAGTCTTTTTTCCTAGAGTTAGAAAATCACTCAGAAATGTAGAAGTTTTTTTGAAAGATAGATGGATGGTCAAAAAAATGCTGAGAGATTTTAGGTATTTTTATCTGTAGTTCTTGGGGTTTTATTTTTCTCATGTGTTAATAGGGGTAACAAAAGGGTGACCTTTAGTGTTAAATGAGAAAGTGTATGTGAGGTGCCTAAAAGATGCTAAGGAAAAATGCTGAAACTACCTGCTATTAATATTCATTGAAGTACATTTCTGATAAAACTTCGTGTTTCTGCATTGTGGTATTTCAGAGTCATATGGAAGTAAAATGTATTGGGTTCCTTGTATGTGCTAGGCATTGTGCTAGGTGCTTGTGTAGATAATTATCATACTTAATTCCTACAACAATCCTATAAAGCTTGAATGTTTTTCCCTTTTTAATAAATGAGCAATCTGAGGTTCAGGGTGTCTAAACAACTTGCCTAATGTCACACCTTTAATGCCTTCAAATTCCAAATTAATGTTCTTTCATCTACATTTAGAAAAAATGTAATGTCTATTTATTAAGCATGAATTTGTTGGGCATTATGCTGAATCATAGATTAAATCATTCATTCCCCACAGTACCTCTATGTATTAGCTAGGGTTCTCTAGAGAAACATAATCAACAGGGAACACTTACAGATAAAAAATTTATAAAAGTGTCTCACGTGACCGCGGGAACGCACAGTCCAAAATCTGTGGGCAGGCTATGAAGACGATGATTCTAATGGAGGGTCTGGACGAACTCCACAGAGCCTCTGAAGCAGGGAGAGAACCTCTCTCTTCTGAATCCCCCATAAAAGGCTTCCAGTGATTAGACTGAGCATCACTCATTGCAGAAGACACTCCACTTGGCTGATTACAAATGGAATCAGCTGTGGATGCAGCTGACGTGATCATGATTTAATTCTATGAAATGGCCTCATTGCAACGGACAGGCCAGCACTTGCCCCAATCAGACAAACATGTACCACCACTTAGCCAAGTTGACACATGAACCTGACCATGACACCCAATGAGGTGGGGATTGTGTGCAGCTGCTGGTGAGTTAGGCAAGATTTAGAGAGCTGCAGTCCTTGCCTGAGATCACCCAAGTAGTATTCGCAGAGCAAGGATTTAAACTCGAGTCTCTCTCATTCTGAAGTAAGTGGTCACCTATTCCTTCACAACATCCATCAATTCAGAGGCTTATTCTTACCAAATAAGAGTCCATTTGAGGATGGAGAACATATACATTTTATCCCAACCTGACAACGCTGTGGACTGCTTCTATCTGTTTTGGCTACCACTGACCTGACACTTCTCCTCTGGTTTTTAACTGAATTGCTCATGAAACTTCTAAAATGCCCTCATCAACCTTGATTCCATGTCCTTCTTTGGATGAGTAATTCCCATGCCTTATTCAATTATCAGAAGAGCAGTACCTCTTCTGGAAAGTCTTTCCTTTGCCCTTCAGTCTCTCTGGGACATCTAATTCAGATGTGTTTCTCTGATGCCGTGGGCTAATCTCTATCATCCACCAACTGCCAAATTTCCTCTTTGAGTCCTCCACTAAATCAGGTCTTTAAATTTTGGAACCACTGCAGAGCCTAGAACATAGAAGGTGCTGAAAAAAGTTTTTTGATTGAGAAAATAAATATAAATATGAGTACTTCTCCCCTGCATCGTTCACTATTTGCCCATAGTTGGTGATTCATTCTGGCAGCAAAAGCAATGACTGTTCTCTACTGTGTTTCTTTTCTGCTTCTCACCCTGAGATGGATCCCTATTTCCTGTATGTTGGGAGAAAGAACTCTGTTTTGTTTAAGGAGTTTTTTACAAGATCATTCTGAACTTTACATGTCATTTCTTTCCCCATAAGCCCTAGTATGTCTGCTTGCTCCAGCTTTGGCAAGTCACATTTTCTCTGAAACTGAGTTTTGTCCCTTTTTTTGTGTGTCTGAATTCCTGGTTGTTTTTGTCTTTGAGTAGTCTTTATATTAAAAAAAGTTAGTTTCTTGATTTGCCAAAAACTAGTCCCTAATTCTTTTTGATGAAATATCACATAAACAAAAGTCACAAACACTAATGCTGTGAGGGTTCAAATCTCCTCTGACCCCAGGGATGAGGGAAATGGGGATGGTCGAAATGACTGCTGTATTATTATCCCTAGGTTAAGTTCTTCCCTCTAAGAACACTAGGCTCTACTGTTACAACTGACCAGAAATCCAAGCTCTGCTCTGGGTGACTAGGGATAACTCTTACAGATATAATTTCAATAGTGTTATTATACTTTCTCCACCCTTCATTTGATATCACTGAAACCACACTTGGAATTGACTAGTGGTAAGAGCACCATGATGAGTTGCTTAGAAGGGACTTAAGACGTAGCACTTCTCTTTAGAAAAAAAATTACATTTTTATTACAAGAAACACATAGGCAGTATATCATATTGGCAAGTAATGATCCTTTGTTCTTTACCAGACCTAGGTTCAAATCCTGTTTCTGCAATATTGTAGAAGCTGGCATCTTGGACAAGTTATTTAACATCCCTGAAGTCTAGTTTATGGATCTTTAAGCCGATAGTCATAGTTCATTAAAAATTTGACAAGAAGATGTATAGTGTGACTGTTTGCATGCAGTAGGTACTCAATAAGTAGTGGCTCATACAAATACATACTATACAGCAGTTTATAAAGTGCTTTATGTAAACAAACTTGTAAAAAGAATGATTCTTATCTCCAGTACATGAACTAGGGAAACTACTGGCTTTTTAAAAAAATCTCTGTCTCCTCTTTGGACTGTGTTATCCATGGCAAGACATTGTTTTACCCACATTATCATCCTGGAGTCTGGTAGAGTCCATGGAACATAGCAAAACCATCCTTAATATTTAAAAAAATTGAACTTTAGAGAAGTTCAGTGATTTCTTCCAAGTTCCCTCAGCAGTAAAGTTGCATAGCCAAAAAACGTCATCAAGTTCGATAAACATCCACTCTAATTTTTTAATGGTTGCTTGTATTAATAGCAGTATGACAATGGTCCTGACTTTTATAACAAATTGACCCTTTGTTAGGTACATATATTAGGTTTCTCAAGAGAAACAGAGCTGATAGTATGATACACCCCCCCTCTGCCAACAGACATATAGTATATGTATATTAAGAGATTTCTTATGAGGAATTGGCTTACATGACCAAGGGGGCTTGCAAGTCTGAATTCCACAGGACAGACAGAGAGCTGAAAACCCCAGGAAAGGTGATTCTAAAGTCTGACAAGTTAATATTCCCCAGGGGAGGCTGGCTGACTGAAGTTGAGGCATAAATTCTTGCTGATTTGTGAAATCCTTAGTTCTGGCTTGGAAGACCTCTAGCTAATTGGATGGGGAGGCTTCCCACATTGCTGAGGGCAATCTCCTTGGTTGATTATAGGTGTGAATAGCTGTGAATTTAATCAACTGATTATAGATGCCAGTCCATCTAAAAAATACCCTCCCTCCCCCCACACAGTCAGGGCAGTGTTTGCTTGACCAAAGAACTGGGCACCATAACCTAGCCAAGTGGACATATGAGCTTAACCATCACAGTGTGTTTTTGACTAAAAATTTCTATCCTTTTAGCTCTGTAACACTTATTAAAGATGAAGCTTTACTATGGTGAGGAGACTTCGGGGCAAAGGCATTAGAGGATGTAGAATTGGGAATGTCTTTGTAGAGGCAGGTCCTTCTTTAAAGTGAAGTACATCAGGAGTGGCATTAAGCTGAAGGTCGTGGCATTTCATTTTTCTGGCCTCATATTAAGCATCTCTAGGGCATGATTACTGTGTTGGACAGTTCCTGTACATTGGCTCTGACAGAACTAATGTTTGAAATCCTTTAATTTATATAGTTTGAGGTCAAAATGAAGTTCTGTTGATTCCATTTTGTTGTTTCTGATCTGTAGACATATCCTTTCCATTAACTGAAATATTATCTCTCTCATTAGATGCCAGTTGGGAAATGTAGATGATAAATGACTCTTTTTTTGTTCTACAGAACATCTCCCACAATTTAAAATGTTTTATCACAAACAATGGTCAATAGCCTTCTTTTTTTTTTCCTAATAGAAATTCAAAACCAGACTTTAGTAATTGGACATTCTTGAAAACTACCACACTCCTTGATAAGTGTATTTCTTGAATTTCCCAGTTTACATGAAGGCAGGTAAAAGGTCTACAAAGTATATCATGCTTCATAATCAGAATACCTCAGGCATAAAATAGGGTCAAATCTAAATTATATATAAAAGCTCTAACTGCTCAGAAGATACAATATAGGCACATGCTAGCTACCAAAAAATCAAGGTATACCATTTGGGTACAGCTTAGCGACAACCCATGAAGAATTCTGAAATTATCATTTAGTCAAATGATGGCTAAAAGTTTTTTACTTGTGAGGCAACTCAGAGTGATTGTTAGGGGCTGCCATGGGCACTTTTTAAAAGGGCCCTAGGGCTGTTTCTCTGAGTAGAAGACTGCTGTGGGCAACTAGCGACATATCTGGTGAGTGCAGGAGGGACAGTGACAACATATGTATTACTGATTTGTGATCCGGAGCCTATACAAAGCCTCTGGTTGGCTTAGGAGAGAATGTGAATCTATTCATTATTTCCAGAATTTACATGATTATATTTGTAATTTATCTGATTATATTCATATTGTTTCCTTAGACATTTATCTCCACTTTCTTCTTCAGATTAGATCAAGGGCAGTTAACTGTAGAATTTCAGCTAAAGAGAAAGTGGGTTATAGGTACTTCCAGTTCTTGAATGGTTGTCTCTTCCAGGACTTGCTGACAGCATGAGAAAACTTGGGTAACCTCTGTAGCTCCTCAGAGGATCCCTTTGGAAGCCAGGGAAGCATCCCCTGAAGGAAAATGCTTTGGTTTCAGTGGTTGCTGTATAATACTAGGAGGCTGCTCTTTCTCTTGTTTGGGTATCTCCAAATAAACACCAAATAGAAATAAAATAGGACCATTTATTAGAGACTTTCTGTTTTATGGGCTCTCTGGCCTTGAGTTACCATAAAGAAATAATTTTTTTCTTTAGCAAAATTTCCCTCAGGTCACTGTAATCTAAACCAGGAAGGCCCAAAATGGATCTCTTGCCTTTTACTGCTCTATTGTGGCCACTCTGTGAAAGGGCCTTCTATTTAAGAGTTGTGTGTGTTGCTTTAGGGGATCTTTCCACAGTGTGCTCCCAAACCCACCAACTGAGACCCCAACAGAAGGCAGACCTCTGTATCGTATTCACTTAGGGAGTTGAATCTCAATTGGTTGGTCTGTTGTGGACGTAACTATTACATTCTGAGACTCCTGTGATATAACATATGTGCATGTCTTGGGAAAGCAATCAATGTTTTCATTCCTAGTTTCCTTCTATGACTTCAAGCAATTCCCCAAACATGTCTAAAGTCTATCTGTCCTTCCTTCCTTCTTTCATTCTTTCCTTTTTCCATCCCCTCCTTTCACCCTCCTTCCCTTTCTGAGTCAATCACTCAGACATGAAATTAAAAAGGTGAATAAGAGGTTAGCATTTGCACTTTATGAACCCACTCTCCAACTGAGGAAATACTGACTGACATGACAATTACATAACAACAGGCTGTTTTATGTATATTATTTCAAAATGATGTGTATGAAGCCATTAAATGGGTCTTGAAACATGGGCCCCTGACTCTGTTTTCCGGAAGGCATCCATGCCCTGTTCTTGCTTATTGCTTGGTTTTTCCATTTACACCTGGTAGATATAAAAGAAAATATAAATGCCAGGAAATAAACATTGTTTCCTCCACATTTTGTACCAATTTTTTTTTCTCTATTTAGTTCTTTGGATTCATCAACTTGATCTCAAAACCATTGGAATGATCAGTTCCAAATAAAGACTTGTTGACGTGGCAGACATGATGGCTACAGCAGATAAACTAATAGCTGACCCAGAGGAGAAGGAATTATTTTAAAATCACCCCTCCCACAACCCTACCCAGACACACATGTATGTCTACTTCATGGTAATTTCTAAGTTGAACTCAGCTGAATGTACCAGATGAAGAGGTTTTTCTTTCTTTTTTTTCCTTTCTTCTAAAAAAAAGTTTTTTTTTTTTTAACAATTTTTATTGTGAGAGACAATGTGTATACAAAGAAGTAATAAATTTTAAAGTACATTTTACCAAGTAGTTATAAAATAGAACTCAAAAGTTTGGTATGAATTACAGTTCCACAACTTCAGGTTTTCCTTACTAGTTGCTCCAAGACACTGGAGACTTAAAGTATTTGGTTTTAACAATAACTTCAGAATTATCTTTGTGTGCTTCCTTATCTTTTCTTACTCCACTGAGGTTTTTAAACATCAATGCCCTGAAAGCAGTAACCACTCATCTTAAAACCTTGGAGGTTTAGAACATGACAATCACATATATCTCTTTACTACCAGTTATTAGGAACAAATTGCAGGTCTTCGTCTCTTCCTTGTGTCAGCGAGGACAAACCATCCCCCAGCTCCTGATGACTGCCCTGACTGAATGTACATACCTTCCTTCTCCACTGAGAAAGTTGTAATACCCAGTGGTTAAGCCACAAAAGCAAGACCTATTTTAATTGTTTGGGAGCAAAACAAAACAATAGAAAAGAATACCCTCCATGAAAGTAGACCCCAGAAGCTGTGTGTTGGCTTTTTGCATCAGGAATGCAAAAACCCAGTGAATATACTCAAAGCAAGAAAATCACTCCCTCTCTTCACTGGGCAGCATGAAGCAATGGTGATATTTAGAAGTTGTTTTGCAAAGTTTCTAAGAAATGAGGAGCAACTTCTATATTCCTACTTCCTCCTATTCCATAAGTTAACCTAAAAAGAATGTCCAGTTAGCTGTGGATGTATGTACAACAAATCAGGCATTTTGAAATAACAGGGTCATTTTTGAAGGATTGTTATAAAATGTTCAAAAGTGTTATAGTGAGTTATCTAAACAATAAAGGCTCTGAACAATTCTCAGGCCTCGTAAGGTTCTCTGTGCTCCAGAGGATCTCATAGGAGAGAAAGGGTGGGAAGGAAAAACCATGGAGGACCTCCTGTGTGTACTTCTCTGCTCTCCTCATCCCTAGCTGCCACTTTCATAGACAAGCTATTGTCCTGCATGCACCATTGTCTCAATCAGAAAAGGGAGGTTCTCTTGGTGTCTTTTAAACTGGGAAGCTAGGCACAGGAATTTGACAATATGAAAAAGAAGTTTTCATTTTGCCTTATATTTTAGGGTGAATGCTGTCTCCCCCAAGTTCATGTCTATCTGGAACTTCAGCATGTTCCCTTATTTGGAAATTGGGTCTTTGCAGATATAATTATGTTCAGGTGCGGTCATAATGGAATAGATTTAAGGCCTAAATCTATCATGGCTGGTGTCTATAAGAACGGGGCAGTTTGAACATGGGGAGAAAACCACATGAAGATGGCGGCAGAGATGAGAGGTAGGCTGCTACCATCCAAGAATTGCCAGTCATACCAGAAGCTACAAGAGGCCTGGAGGGGTTCTCCTCCATGTTTTTCAGGGGGAGTATTGCCCTGCCAACACCTCAATTTCAGATTTATAGCCACCAGAATAGTGAGTCAATATATTTCTGTTTTTTTTTTTAATGTATTTCTGTGTTTTAAGCCACCCACTTTTGATTCCTTATTATGGCAGCCCTAAGAAACTAAGAAAACTCCCAGAGCTGTGGGAGATCTGATTTAGCTACCCTCTCCCTGGCTGCAGATCAGGCCACTTTCTTGTTTGTCCAGCCCCATCCCAGAATCTGTAGCAGTCCAGTTTCTTGAAAGTGATTGTGTTGTGGGCCTCGATCAGTAGCTTCGTGACTGAGTGCTGGGTTTGGTTTGATGCTAGTTCTCTTCTGAGTTTGGATACCTGGTTCCTGGTAAGCACCACTTTGACTTGCTCAAAGTGAGTCCTTCAGTAACCTATCCCTTATCTTGTTTCTCCTATTTCTCTGTGATGGGGTCCCTGACTTGAGCCTGAGTTACCTACTGTCAAATAGGAAGTACCTCCCAGTTTTTGGTACTGAGTTCCTTAATTCTCAAGCCCAATTTCTCCAAGCCAGGTTCCACCCACTGTTCTCCAACAATGGCTATCCATCTGCCTGAGGCCTCTTCCATCCATCTCTTGCTTTTAATGCAGCTACTTGAAGGGAATTCCAAGCTTCTAGAAATTTACCAATAATACTTAAGATGTGATATCCTTTCCTTCATTTGGGATTAGCATTTTATTGGGTTCCTCAATGTCCTTCCCCCGAATAGATCTTTGATTTGACATCTGTGTGCATTCTACCATCTGGAGCATGCTTCCAGTATTAGTCCCAATTTCCCCAGTTCCCCATATGACAGGCAGAATTTTAAAATGAACCCTGAGATTCCTCACCCTAATCCTAAAAACCTGTGAACATGATGAGGTAATAATCCCATTATTTTGTTACGTTTATGGCACAGTTGACCTTGAGATAGGGAGGTTGTCTAAGTGGACTTAATCAAATCACAGAACCCTTTTACCAGCAGAGAGTTTTCTCCAGGTGATAGGAGAAGGGAAAGTTAAATGAATGGAAGCACAGGAGCATTCAGTGCTCCCTGGCTGGTTTGAAGATGGAGGGGGTGAAGGAATGCAGGCAGCCTCTAGGAGTTGAGAGTGACAGGTAGCTGACAGCCTTCTAGGACACAGGGACCTCACTCTGACCATCTGAAGGAACTGAATTCTGCCATCAATTTTATTAAGCATAGAATAAAAGTGGACATTTTCCCAGAATCTCCAGATAAGAGCCCTTCTTGTCTATCATATGATTTCAGCCATATGATACACTGAGCATGGAATACCTCAGTAGAGCCCCTCAAGACTTTTGAGCTACAAAACTGTGAGCTGGATGAAGCTTTAAGGTATTAAATTTGTGGTATATTGTTACAGTAGCAAAACAAATATACCTGCCACCCAAGCCTTGGAGGAAATAAATTGGAGTTGAAATATAAGAATTTTAAGTCTGAATAAAATATTTTATGTACTTGAAAACTTTCTCTCTCTCTGGATGCTTGAATATGATTGAAGACAGTTTTTTAATTAACATATGCAAGCTATGATAGCTTACCCTGTTAATTAACATCCATCATTGTCTCATCAAACATTCAAAGACAAATTCAATAACTTTTAAGATAGAATAATATAAACTTCCATATGCTGGGTCGTAATGGAATCCCAGTCTCATAAATACAGTGTACTTCTCTTTGTATATAATAGGAACTGACAGGAATGAGGGAGAATTAGGCTTACTGTCAGCCTTAGTGAGACTGGATGGAGTATGAAGAAGAAAACACTGGAGCCATTTACTTACCAGCATTAGAGATTATGAACACATTTGGGGAAATTTAGCTTTATAATATACTTTGCTACATCATTTAATATTTGATGTACTTCTTGAATTTATCTTTAGGGAAATAGTGAAGTATTTAGCATTAATTCTAACTTTACTATATGATAAAATGTCAGTGTTTTATTGGAAGCACCAGTAAAATATGCTTTATTGGATGGGTTCATTGAAGTTCAGCAATAAAGGAAAAGGATGGGTAAGCATTATATAAAGTCTTGGTAAGAGCATAAATTTAGATTCTGTTTTAATCTGGGAATGGACTTCACTGTTTAATTTATAAATGTGTATAATTAGTGCTTATAGGTTTTTATTTTTTATTTTTCAGAAAGGTTGTATATGAGGCACTGGAAAATGAAACTTGTCTGACTGATGGATGTTTAGAGAATATGTTCTAATTGAGTTTTCTTTTTAACTGTTCATTTTAATTTTGCCCACGATAATTGAAAATCTTCAAGTATATATTCTACTTTCTTGCTTTAATAAGTACACTATGCTGAAAATGAGGATATTTTGAGCCTTTCACACATGATCAAAGTGATTACTAATCAAGGGTTAATATCAATAACTTGAAGCCATTCATATAGTAAGATATTTGTTTTTAGAATTTAATCGTATAATTATGTGAACTTTTTGTGTATTGCTAGAAATAGTCTCTTAAAGTAAAATGCAGAGTCATAAAGAGCTGTGAGAGCATTTTTTGATATTGATTTCAGATAGTTAAGGAATTTATTATGTGTATAATCCTTAACATTTTAGAAAAATACAAACCCAAAGAGAAAAATATAAAAATTGTGCATGATCTCACCACCACTGTTAATCCCTCAGGATATATTCTTTGAATTTTTTAAATTAGTGCAATGTCGATTAATTAAATATGATTTGATTGTGTTAAATATAATAACTTAATTTTGTTGATACCAATAAAACATCAATGGATCAAGTTATAGTGAATTTAAATATTATCTAATACATATTAAACTATAAGCATAGGACGTTTATTAGGCCAATAAATAAATTTAAAGAAATATTCAAACTGTGGGCCACACATAAGACAGATGAAGAAATCTGGCTTTAAGAAGGAAAGGGGAGGTGGAAAGAGTAGAGTGTTAGAACTTCAAACATGAATATAGGCTACTTGTTTCTCCTGGAAGAGAGCAGTGACACTGAGTAATGGATCATTTAGAAGGTGTTTATATTAGTCTTGGAATGTCGTTAGAGAGGCAAATATGCACACATACTCAGACACGTGTTTATTCCCCCTGGACCTGGGTGGGTGGTAGTCAGGAACCACTGGGTGATTGGGAGTAAACCACAAAGCAAAGAATTCAACCATTGATGAGTTAATTGAGGGTTGACTCTTTTCTCCACAACGTGTGATCTGTTCTGGTCCCTGCTATTCAAAGAAACCAGTGTTTCTGCATGTGGAGGGGGATTTTCTAGTTTTCTGAAGGATGTCTTTTTCCCCTGCAAGTTTAATCATACAATTTTGGATTTGGAGTGAATACTAGAAACATTTTAATACTACTTCATTTAATGAAGGAGCATATTAAAATCAGGGAGGTAAAGTAACATGCTGAGAGGCATTAAGCCTTTCTAATAATGGTTAAGAACTCTTGTCCCTTAATTTCCAGTCCACTGCCTTTCCAACTGCAATGAAATCAATCAATAAACATTTACTGGGGACTCACTGTGTTCAAGAAGGTATTTAAAGGCATGATAATAAAGAAATCTATTACAGTGCCTCTGTCCTTAGGACATTTACATGCATGAATCAATTAGAAAACAAAGCCATATATTATTAAATTAATCATTTGAATTAAATTAAAAACAATTAACTGCAGTAATAAATATGAGAAGGAAAAATGTGTTGGGACTGGAACCCAAAACTTGTTTTAACTATTTTTTAATAGGCAGGATAGATTTTGGAAATATGTGCCAGTAATTTTCAGGGACTGCAACACAATTATCTTTAGAAATAATTATAATATTTAAAAATTTTTAAATGGTATGTTGTTTAAAATTTTGAATTTTACTTCACTCTTGTTAAGTAATGTGACTTGTACAACTTATGATACCAAGTTTTTATTAAGATTTTTTATGGTTTGCTTAAATTTAAGTGTGCATCTATGGATGCTTCAAAAAAGTTTACTTTAAAAGTCTACTTTTTAATTTAGTATTCAAATTTCTATGCTCCTACTTTTACTTTTCTATAATTTACTATACTTAGTTTAATTTTCTATAAAAACTGTGGTTCTATTAATATTTCCTTGTATTTCTATTAGTTTTTCTTTATCTATGTTAATACAGTGTTATTAAGCACATAAATGTTGATGGCTTATATCTTTATGATGGTTTGTTCCTATTTTATTAATTTTAAATGGCCTTGTTCATTTGAGTTAATGACTGGTCCCCTTAAATTCTTCTCTAACTGAAATTAATAGACTCACCCTCACTGTTTCCTTTTATTTGCCTGATGTTCTTTGCCCAATTGTTTTTTGTCTGTCTTAAGTTTAGCTATACCTTTTCAGTGTAGTTCATGTGTATGTGTGTGTGTGTGTGCACGCGTGCACGCGTGTGTTTGTAACAGTGTTAATGGGATATAATTTCCATACCATATAATTAACCCATTTAAAGAATGCACTTTCATTATTTTTAAAGTATTTATGAGGTTGTGCAACCATTATCTTATTCAGTTTTAGAATATTTCCATTATCTCAAAATGAAATTCTGTAAACGTTAGCTTTCATCTCTCAATATCTCCATAACTCACCGCCAGCCCTAGGTAAGCAATAATCTACCCTCTGACTCTAGATTCGACTATTCTTGACATTTCATGTAAACTGAATTATATAATATATAATATTTTTTTCACTAGCTTCTTTCATTAGCATAATATTTTCAAGGTTCATCTGTGTTATAGAATATATCATAACTTCTTTTTTTAACTTTTTTAATTGTATAGTATAACATATATGCACAGCAAGAAATAAAAAAGCAATAGTTTTCAAAGCACTCTTCAGAAAGTAGTTACAGGATTAGATCCCAGAGTTTGTCATGGGCTGCCATATGATACTCTCATATTTTTCCTTCTAGCTGCTACAGAATATAGGAGTCTAGGGGGCTTAAGTAATTTTTACCATCACAATCGATTTTTTTCCTTCTTTTTTTTATGAACAATAACGTATATACAAAAAAGGTATACATTTCCAAGCACAGCACACAATTAGTTGTAGAACATATTTCAGACTTTGACATGTGTTACAATTTCACAATTTTAGGTTTTTATTCCTAGCTGCTCTAAAATATTGGAGACTAAAAGAGATATCAATTTAATGATTCAGCATTCATATTCATTTGTTAGGTCCTATCTTCTATGTATAATTCCACCATCACGTTTGATTTTTCTATACCTCTCTTTGGGGTTGTTTGGGCTATGGAAATTCTAAATTTTTCATATTGGAAGGATCTGTCACTAATATGGCGTTGGGCAATGGAACTATATGATATTCTGGAGAGACTGGGCTAGGTTTCAGGAATTATCTGGACCAGGGACTCATCTGGAGGTTGTAGGTTTCTGGAAAGTTACTCTAGTGTCTGGAACCCTTGTGGAATCTTATATATTGCCCTAGGTGTTCTTTAGGATTGGCTGGAAGGGTCCTGTTTGGGGGTTGGCAGGTTATGATAGGTAGCAAGGTCTACCTGAAGCTTGCATAACAGCAACCTCAGGAGTAGCCTTTTGACTATTTGAACTCTCTCTGCCACTGATACTTTATTAATTATACTTCTTTCTCCCCTTTTGGTCTGGATATAATGTTGATCCCATGGTGTCAGGTCTTGATTCATCCCTGGGAGTCATGGGATGACTCTTGCATGTCACCAGGGAGACTTTCACCCTTAAATGTCATGTCCCATGTAGCTGGGAGGGCAGTGATTTCACTTGCACAGTTGGACTTAGAGAGACTAAGACCACATCTGAGCAACAACAGAGGTCCTCCAGAAGTAACCCTTAGGGATGCCTATAGGTAGTCTAGGGTTCTCTGCTACCTACATAAGCTTCACAAGAGTAAACCTCATGATCGAGGACATGGCCTATTGATTTGGGCATCCCTAAAGTTTGACACAGTATGAGGAGATTCCCTGATGGTAAGGTTTAATAGTTCCATAGTCTTTGTCCCATCCCTCAGGGAACTTTGCCAATACTTTTTGATTATCTGCTTAATATACTCTAGGATGTTTCCAGGCATTACAATAATCTATACAGGACTGAAGGACCTCTTTCTTATTCTGTGCTTCCTGTGTTTCACTTGTTCAAATGAGCTATACAGGTAGGTTGAATTAGATTATGCACTACAGCAAATTTAAGTTCCAGATCAAATAAACCTTTCTTCCATTGGTCTCAAAGAGCATATGTGGTTCTAAAATAACTGTTTTCCTTACCCCTGTGTTCTGAATTATTTTAACCCCAACCTGTTTGGCTTCGTTCTTATCTCTAAATATCAGGTTATATATATAAAACAGCCTCTCAAAATCCAGAAATAATAATCACCACTCCAGAATTAACATGTCTGCTCTGAAAGCTTATAATCTAGGCCCCTGTTTCTTACATGTGTTTTCTAAAGGTGACCATATCATTGCTGTTTTTTTGTTTCTGGCTTATTTTGTTTCACCGAATGTCCCACATGTTCATTCACACCGTTGTGTGCCTCACGACATTGTTCCATTTTGTATCAGCACAGCCTTTGTTCATAAGTAAACAACATCATTCACCAATTTACTTCCCCATCAGTGCATCCTAAGCCACTTGCATTCATCAGACATCATGTAGAAGGCCCAAAGTCCACTGTCCATCAGCATTCTCAATTTTAGAAAATGTCATTGTTCTCAAGAGTCAGAAAACCAATAAAAACACCCTCACCAACTAGGAAATCTAAACCTTCTCTTAACTCTTGTCCCTCCCCCTATTTACTTCTGATGTTATTGTGGTAGTGCTGATGGTTTCCTTTTGAAAATAGCTCATAGCATGCGATAGCAGTTTTCCCCCTGTACTCTCAACTTTAACACTCTTTATACAAGTATCACATCTTTGAAGTAATTCTTATGAGAACTTATATATATTTCTAGAGTGAGTCAGTGGGACACGTAGGCCTATATAACCCCATTCAATCTTATTCATCTTCAATGTAGTAATAATACTTCTAGACCCACTAGAAAATCACCTTCACTCCTATCTATTCCCTTACACTGAAGTTCAACCTCATTATCTAACAGTTCACTCATCTCTAGCTTCTATGTATCTCTAAGTCCCATATCTTCTGTATTATAAGCCTCTGATTATACCTTTATGCTGGTCATAAAAGTGGAGTCAGACAGTATCTGTCCTTTTGCGTCTGGTTAATTTCACTCAGCATTATGTCTTCAAGCCTCATCCTTCTTGTTGTGTGCTTCAGGACGTCATTTTGTCTTACTGCTGCATAATATTCCATCGTATGTATATACCACATTTTGTTGATCCACCCATCTATTGATGGGCATTTGGTTTGTGTCCATCTTTTGGCATTTGTGAATAATGCTGCTATGGACATCAGTGTGCAAATGTTTGTGTGATTGCTTTCAGCTCTTCGGGGTATATACCAAGTAGTGCTATTGCTGGGCCATAAGGCAACTCGATCTTTAGTTTCCTAAGGAACTGTCAAACAGTCTTCCATAGTGGCTGTACCATTATACATTTCCATCAGCAGTATATGAGTGTAGCCATCCTCTTGAACGTTTATAGTTTCCTGTTTGTTTAATAGCAGCCTTTCTTATAGGTGTGAGGTGGAATCTCATTATTCTTGAACTGTATTTCCCTTATAGCCAGTGAAAATGAGCATCTCTCCATGTGCTCTTGAGCCATCTGTATTTTCTTTCCAGACAAATGCCTATTCATATTTTTAGCCCATTTTATAATTGGATTGTTTGTTCTTTTGTTGTTGAGTTTTATGATTCCTTTGTATATACTGGAAAACAAACATTTGTCTGATATGTGATTTCCAAATATTTTCTCCCATTGAGTTGGCTGCCTCTTCACCTTTTTTGATAAAGTCTTTTGAGGTGCAGAAGCATTTGATTTTGAGGAGTACCCATTTATCTATTTTTTCTTTTGTTGCTTGTGCTTTGGGTGTAAATTTTAGGAAGCTCCCTCTTATTACTAGGTCTTGAAGATGTTTCCCTACATTTTCTTCTAGAAGCTTTATGGTGCTAGTTCTTATATTTAAGTGTTTGATCCATTTTAAGTTAATTTTTGTGTATGGTATAAAATAGGGATCCTCTTTCATTCTTTTGGCTATTAATATCCAATTCTTCCATGCCCAATTATTGAAAATACTATTTTTGTCCAAGTTCAGAGGATTTGGGGGCCTTGTCAGAAATCAACTGACCATTGATTTGGTCGTCTATTTCTGTAATTTCGATGCAATTTCATTGGTCAGTGCTTCTGTCTTTGTGCCAATACCATGCTGTTTTGACTACTGTGGCTTTAAAGTCAGGGAGTGTTAATCTTCCCAGTTCGTTCTTTTTAAGGATGCTTTTTAGCTATTTGGGGTCTCTTTCCCTTCTATATAAATTTGGTAGTTAGATTTTCCAAATCTTCAAAGTAGGTTGTTGGGATTTTGACTGGTACTGTGTTGAATCTGTAGATCAACTTGGGGAGAATTGTCATCTGAACTATATTTAGCCTTCTGTCCATGAGCAGGGACTGTCTTTCCACCTATTTAGATCTCTTTTGATTTCTTTTAGCAGTGTGTTGTGTAGTTTTCTGTGTACAGGACCTTTATGTCCCTAGTTAAGTTCATTCCTAAGTATTTGATTCTTTTAGTTGCTATTTGAATGGACTCCTCAACTTGCTCATTGCTTGTGTATAAAAGTGTTACTGATTTTCGCACATTAATTCTATATCCTGCCACCTTGCTGAATTTATTAGCTCAAATAAATTTGCTGTAGATTTCTCAGGATCTTCCAAGTATAGTATCAGATCATCTGCAAATAATGAAATTTTACTTCTTCTTTTCCAATTTAGAAGCCTTTTATTTCTTTATCCTGCCTGATTGCTCTAAGTAGAACTTCTAGCACAATGTTGAATAATAGTGGTGACAGTGGGCATCCTTGTCTTGTACCTGATCTTAGGGGGAAGACTTTCAGTCTCTCTCCATTTAGTATGATGCTGGCTATCAATTTTTCATATATTTGCTTTATCATATTGAGGTAGTTAACTTTGATTCCTATCTTTTGGAATGTTTTTATCAGAAAAGGATGCTAAATTTTGTTGACTGCTTATTCAGCATTAATCAAGATGATCATGTGATTTTTCCCTTTTGATTTCTTAATGTGCTCTATTACATTAATTGATTTTTTTGCATTGAACCATCCTTGCATTCCTGGTATAAACCCCACTTGGTCATGGTGTATGATTCTTTTAATGTGCTGTTCAATTCAACTTGGTAATATTTTATTGAGAATTTTTATATCTATGTTCAGTAGGGAGATTGGCCTGTTGTTTTCCTTTCTTATAGCATTTTTACCCAGTTTTTGTATTAAAATGATATTAGCTTCATAAAACGAGTTAGGTAGAATTCCTTTTTCCTCAATTTTTTTGAAAAGTTTGAGCAGGATTGGTGTTAGTTCTTTTTGGAATGTTTGATAAAATTCCCCTGTGAAGCCATCTGGCCTGGACTTTTCTTTGTAAGAAGATTTTTTTTTTCTTTTAAACTTTTTAATTGTATAATATAACGTATATACAAAGCAAAGAAAGAAAAAAGCAGTAGTTTTCAAAGCACTCTTCAATAAGTAGTTGCAGGACAGGTCCCAGAGTTTCTCATGGGCTACCATATGATCCTCTCAGATTTTTCCTTCTAGCTGCTCCAGCATATAGGGGCTAGAAGTTTTAAATATTTTTATTTTTTTTATTAATTAAAAAAATTAACTAACACAACATTTAGAAATCATTCCATTCTACATATGCAATCAGTAATTCTTAATATCATCACATAGATGTATGATCATCATTTCTTAGTACATATGCATCGATTTAGAAAAAGAAATAGCAAGACAACAGAAAAAGAAATAAAATGATAATATAGAGAAAAAATAAAAAATACAAAAATATATAAGAAAAAAACAACTATAGCTCAGATGCAGCTTCATTCAGTATTTTAACATAATTACATTAGAATTAGGTAGTATTGTGCTGTCCATTTTTTTTTTTTTTTAGAAATCATACCATTCTACATATGCAATCAGTAATTCTTAACATCATCACATAGATGCATGATCATCGTTTCTTAGTACATTTGCGTCGGTTTAGAAGAACTAGCAACACAACCGAAAAAGATATAGAATGTTAATATAGAGAAAAAAATAAAAGTAACAATAGTAAGAACAAAACAAAACAAAACAAAAACCTATAGCTCGGATGCAGCTTCATTCAGTGTTTTAACATGATTACTTTACAATTAGGTATTATTGTGCTGTCCAGTTTTGAGTTTTTGTATCTAGTCCTATTGCACAGTCTGTATCCCATCAGCTCCAATTACCCATTATCTTACCCTGTTTCTAACTCCTGCTGAACTCTGTTACCAGTGACATATTCCAAGTTTATTCTCGAGTGTCGAGTCACATCATTGGGACCATACAGTATTTGTCTTTTAGTTTTTGGCTAGACTCACTCAGCATAATGTTCTCTAGGTCCATCCATGTTATTACATGCTTCATAAGTTTATCCTGCCTTAAAGCTGCATAATATTCCATCGTATGTATATACCACAGTTTGTTTAGCCACTCGTCTGTTGATGGACATTTTGGCTGTTTCCATCTCTTTGCAATTGTAAATAATGCTGCTATAAACATTGGTGTGCAAATGTCCGTTTGAGTTTTTGCCCTTAATTCCTTTGAGAAGATTCCCAGCAATGGTATTGCTGGGTCGTATGGCAATTCTATATTCAGCTTTTTGAGGAACCACCAAACTGCCTTCCACAGTGGTTGCACCATTTGACATCGCCACCAACAGTGGATAAGTGTGCCTCTTTCTCCACATCCTCTCCAGCACTTGTCATTTTCTGTTTTGTTGATAATGGCCATTCTGGTGGGTATGAGATGATATCTCATTGTGGTTTTGATTTGCATTTCTCTAATGGCCAGGGACATTGAGCATCTCTTCATGTGCCTTTTGGCCATTTGTATTTCCTCCTCTGAGAGGTGTCTATTCAAGTCTTTTTCCCATTTTGTAATTGGGTTGGCTGTCTTTTTGTTGTTGAGTTGAACAATCTCTTTATAAATTCTGGATACTAGACCTTTATCTGATATGTCGTTTCCAAATATTGATTCCCATTGTGTAGGCTGTCTTTCTGCTTTCTTGATGAAGTTCTTTGATGCACAAAAGTGTTTAATTTTGAGGAGTTCCCATTTATTTATTTCCTTCTTCAGTGCTCTTGCTTTAGGTTTAAGGTCCATAAAACTGCCTCTAATTGTAAGATTCATAAGATATCTCCCTACATTTTCCTCTAACTGTTTTATGGTCTTAGACCTAATGTTTAGATCTTTGATCCATTTTGAGTTAACTTTTGTGTAGGGTGTGAGATATGGGTCTTCTTTCATTCTTTTGCATATGGATATCCAGTTCTCTAGGCACCATTTGTTGAAGAGACTGTTCTGTCTCAGGTGAGTTGGCTTGACTGCCTTATCAAAGATCAAATGTCCATAGATGAGAGGGTCTATATCTGAGCACTCTATTCGATTCCATTGGTCGATATATCTATCTTTATGCCAATACCATGCTGTTTTGACCACTGTGGCTTCATAATATGCCTTAAAGTCAGGCAGTGCAAGACCTCCAGCTTCGTTTTTTTTCCTCAAGATGTTAATAGCAATTCAGGGCACCCTGCCCTTCCAGATAAATTTGCTTATTGGTTTTTCTATTTCTGAAAAATAAGTTGTTGGGATTTTGATTGGTATTGCATTGAATCTGTAAATCAATTTAGGTAGGATTGACATCCTAACTATATTTAGTCTTCCAATCCATGAACACGGTATGCCCTTCCATCTATTTAGGTCTTCTGTGATTTCTTTTAGCAGTTTTTTGTAGTTTTCTTTATATAGTTTTTTTGTCTCTTTAGTTAAATTTATTCCTATGTATTTTATTCTTTTAGTTGCAATTGTAAATGGGATTCATTTCTTGATTTCCCCCTCTGCTTGTTCATTGCTAGTGTATAGAAATGCTACAGGTTTTTGAATGTTGATCTTGTAACCTGCTACTTTGCTGTACTCATTTATTAGCTCTAGTAGTTTTGTTGTGGATTTTTCCGGGTTTTCGACGTATAGTATCATATCATCTGCAAACAGTGATAGTTTTACTTCTTCCTTTCCTATTTTGATGCCTTGTATTTCTTTTTCTTGTCTAATTGCTCTGGCTAGAACCTCCAACACAATGTTGAATAATAGTGGTGATAGTGGACATCCTTGTCTTGTTCCTGATCTTAGGGGGAAAGTTTTCAATTTTTCCCCATTGAGGATGATATTAGCTGTGGGTTTTTCATATATTCCCTCTATCATTTTAAGGTAGTTCCCTTGTATTCCTATCCTTTGAAGTGTTTTCAACAGGAAAGGATGTTGAATCTTGTCAAATGCCTTCTCTGCATCAATTGAGATGATCATGTGATTTTTCTGCTTTGATTTGTTGATATGGTGTATTAAATTAATCGATTTTCTTATGTTGAACCATCCTTGCATACCTGGGATGAATCCTACTTGGTCATGATGTATAATTCATTGTAGGTATCCATTGTTTTTTCCATCTTTTCTACTTTATCCTTCACTTCCATAAGTTCTGTGATTTGTTTTTTCAGTTTTTCTATTTCCTCTGTATGTTCAGCCCATGTCCTCTTCATGTTCTCCCTCAATTTATCGATTTCATTTTTGAAGAGGTTTTCCATTTCTGTTCGTATATTCAGCATTAGTTGTCTCAGCTCTTGTATCTCATTTGAACTATTGGTTTGTTCCTTTGACTGGGCCATATTCTCAATCTTCTGAGCGTGGACAGTTATCTTCTGCTGCTGGCGTCTGGGCATTTAGTCAGATTTCCCTGTGTGCCGGACCCAACAAGGTTGTAAGATTTTTCTGTGAAATTTCTGGGTTCTGTTTTTCTTATCCTGCCCAGTAGGTGGCGCTCGTGGCACACGTTTGTCTGCGGGTCCCACCAGTAAAAGGTGCTGTGGGTCCTTTAACTTTGGAAAACTCTCGCCGTCTGGGAGGTTCGCTAGCCGAAGTGGCTTGGAAGAGTGCCAGCCGGCCCGGGGTCCGAACGCGGGGAGGGTCGCTGGCCGCCGCAGCCCGGGAAAGCGCCCGTCCGAATTTCCTAGTCGGCCCAGGGCGCCAAGCTTGGTGGGAGGGCACCAGCCGCAGCGGCCCGCCCGGGAGAGTGCACGTTCCCGGGGAGTCACGGGTTTGTAAGGCCCCCCCCGTCTCCGTTCTCCGCGGCCTGGGGATTTCCGATCCAATTCTCTCAGTTGGTCCGGGGGGCTGCGTGTGGTGTGGGCGCCAGCCACCGCGGTTTGAGGGGACCGCCTGTCCAATTTTCCCAGCCGGCCCGGAGAGGGGGAAGGGAGTGACTCCGGCCGCTTGTCGCCCCGCCCGGGGAAGCGCGCGCCCCTCGGCGATCTCACCAGAGCGGGTTCTCTCAGCCAGCCAGCCATTCCAGGATGGGGCACACTGTCTTTTTTATCTCTGTCGTGGCTTTGGGAGCTGTTCTGTATCATTTCTACTCCCCTAGTAGCTGTCCTGGAGGAGAAACTAAGATCCGCGCATCTTACTAGGCCGCCATCTCCTCCCTGTAAGAAGATTTTTGATGACTGATTGAATCTCTTTCCTTGTGATTGGTTTGTTGAGATCTTCTATTTCTTCCTGAGCCAGTGTAACTTGTTTGTGTGTCTCCAGGGATTTGTCCATTTCCTCTAAGTTGTCTAGTTTGTTGGTGTATAGTTGCTCATAGTATCATCTTATGATTTCTTTTATTTCTTCAAGATCTGTGGTAGTGCACTCCTTCTCATTTCTGATTTTGTTTATTTGCATCCTACCTCTTTTTTTGCATTGTCAGTCTTGCTAGTAGCCCATCATTTTATTGATTTTCTGAAAAGAAACACAATTTTTGGTGTTATTGATTCTTTCTATTGTTCTTTTGTTCTCCCATTCATTTATCTCTGCTTTCATCTTTGTTATTTCTCTTCTCCCATTTGCTTTGGGGTTAGTTTGCTGTTTTTTCTCAAGTTCCTTCAGGTTTGCTGTTAAGTCATAGATTTTTGCTCTTTCTTGTTTTTTAATATAGGCATTTAAGGCAATAAATTTCCCTCTCATCACAGCTTTTACTGCATCCCATGAATTCTGATAAGTTGTATTCTCATTTTCATTCATCTCCAAATAGCTGCTGATTTCCCTAGCAATTTCTTCTTTGACCCACCTGTTGTTTAAGAGTGCATTATTTAATCTCCATGTATTTGTGAATGTTCTCATTCTTTGGTGGTTATTGGGATCCAGCTTCTTCCCATTGTGATCCGAGAAAGTGCTTTGAATAATTTTCAATATTTTTAAATTCATAAAGACCTGTTTTGTGCCCCAGCATATGCTGTATCCTGTAGATTGTTCCATGAGCATAAGAATGTATAACTTTGTGCTTTGGGGTGCAGTAACCTGTATATGTCTGTTATGTCTAATTCATTTATCAAGTTATTTACCTTCTCTTTTTCCCTACTGATCTTCTGTCCAGTTGTTCTGTCTATAGAGAAGAGTGGTGCATTGAAGATTCCTACTATTATTGTTGAAACATCTACTACTCCCTTCAGTTTTGTCAATGTCTGTCTCATGTACTTTGGAACTCCTTGATTGGGAGCATACACATTAATGATTGTTATATCTTGTTGGTGAATTGACCTTTTAATTAGTATATAGTGTCCTTCTTTGTCTTTTATGATGTCTTTACATTTAAAGTCTATTTTGTCTGATATTAGTATAGCTACTCCTGTTTTCTTTGGTTACAGCTTGAGTGGAAAATCTTTTTCCATTCTTTCACTTTCAATGTATTTATATCCTCATGTCTAAGATGAGTCTCTTGTAAGCAACATATAGCTGGATTATGTTTCTTAATCCATTCTTCCAATTTGTAATTTTAGTCCATTAATCTGTAAGTTTAGTCCATTAATATTCAAAATTCTTACTGAAAAGCTGTTTCTTGAATCCTCCATCGTATCTTTTTTGTTTTATTTGTCTGATCTATATATTCTTTTCCCTCCCTCCCTGGAGCATTCAGTATGGTGATTTGTTTCAGGGGAGGTATGGGCACAGGTTGGGAATGTTACGCTGATGCTTGTGAATTTGGATGTCCAATGGCCAAGGAGGATGTAGCTGTGAAAGTGCACTGGTCTGGGTGGTGTGATCCTAGTGTGAGCTGGTCTAAGGCACCTGGCCCTTTGTGCGTATGTGTAGAACTGTGGCAGTAGGTCAGCATTATGCCTTTGTGGATTGGGGACAGATGTGACCCGGCTGCACAGGTCGGCACTTTCTCAGAGCTGAGAAGTGAGGCTGAGGATTGTGTGTATGTATGGTTCTAGGAAAAATGTGCGGTTCCCAGAGCTGAATAACGTGATTGGGGACCCATGCACGTGCGTGGGCCTAAGTGTGCTGTAAGTGGACGTGCTGAGCTCAGGGAGGGTGGGGTGAGGCTGTGCGACACTATGGGTAGGAGGTGGGGGTAGCCTCGGTATGGTGATTAGTACCCGCCACCTTTATGCACTGGCAACAGCCTGCAGGGAACAGGGAGGGGGAGGTAGTGCTTGGGAGGGGTGCAGGTGAGGTGGGTTGGGCTACACTTGGGGTGGAAGTGTGGGGCAGGTACGTGCACTGGGGGCTGGTCAGGTGGGGGTGCCTGGAGAGCGGGGAATGGGAGTGGGTGACAGGGTTCAGGCGCGTGGGGTGTGAGGTGGGTCATCATTCACCAGACTGCCCTGGTGAGGGTAGCACGCCCAAGGAATGTGGCCTGGCTTGTTGTATTTGGAAAGTTTTTTTATATTTTCTTAATATTAAGCCATTTCCTATATGTGGTTTAAAACTATTTTCTTCCATTCTGTAGGTTGTCTTCTCACTTTCTTGATACGTTTCTTTGGTGCACGGCAGGTTTTAATTTTCATGAAATGAGATGTATCTATTTCTGTTGTGGCTCATGCTGAATGCCAGGCGATTAAGCACCTTCGTAATTTATCATTTTAGCTCTTATACTTCGGCCCTTAATCCATTTAGAGCTGATTTTATATATATTCTGAGGTGTGGGGCTAACTGGATGTCTGCATTTTTCCACAGTTGGATGTCCAGTTCTCCCAACATTTGCTGAAGAGATTCTTTCCCCACTGCATGTAACTAGCACCCTTGTCAAAAATCAATTGGCCGTGAATGTGTGGGTCTCTTTCTGCTGATCTATTTGTCTGTGTGAGTGTGACAGTACCATACTGTTTTGATTACTGTTATTCTTTAGTACAATTATAAATCAGGAAGTGTGAGTCCCCCAACCCTGTTCTTTTCAAAGATTGTTTTGGCTATTTGGGATCCCTTCAGTTCTAAATTCATTTGTATATGAATTTGAAATTGTTTTTTCCATTTCTGCATAGGGGCTGTTGGAATTTGTTAGGCATTGCATTGAATTTGTATATTGCATTAGGTAATATTGACTTATTAACAGTTTAACTTCTAACCCATGAATATGAGATATCTTGCCATTTATTTAGGTCTTCTTTAATATCTTTCAACTGTCTTTTGTAGTTTTCAGTATACAAGCCTTATGTATCTTTGGTTAAATTTATTCCCAGACATTTTACTCTTTTAGTGCTATTGTTAATTGGAATTGTTTCCTTAAAAAACAATTAAAAAAAAAAAAGCAGAACACCTTAATTTCCTTTTTGGATTGTTCATTGCTAGTGTGTAGGAACACAATTGATTTTTGTGTGTTGATCTTGACCTCAGAATAATTTTTAATTAAATCATTGATTTGTTTTTATGCTGATATTGCTCTTTTTTCTTAAATATTAATTTTGAAACCAGAATTTTGTTCTTTCTGAATTAAATCCAAATTCGATTTAGTTAAATTTAAAAGTATTTATTGGGCATCACTACATGCCTAGTTGTGCTAAAGACAGGTACAGGTCTTGCATTCTAAATGCTGACAGTATGGATATTAAAGAAATAAATTACAGCTGGAATGAGTATAATGGAAGGGCAAGCACATATTGCTAAACAGGTGAAAATGAGGAGCCTTATCAGTGGGATCAGTGAAGGTCTTCCAGGGAAAGTAAAATGTGAAGTGTATCCTGTTACATGGCATCAAACTAACTGTAAGGGAAGCTAGGAAATGTGACCTTCCTTTGTGACCCAGAAGAGAAAGTAGAATGAGTGAACATCTAGCTGAGTTTTTCCACATTAACAAATAAATGTTAATTGTTCTGTGACAATTTTAGACCAGGAATTATAGTCCTACACC
Organism: Tamandua tetradactyla; assembly: GCF_023851605.1. Lineage (NCBI taxonomy): Eukaryota > Metazoa > Chordata > Mammalia > Pilosa > Myrmecophagidae > Tamandua > Tamandua tetradactyla. The sequence continues at coordinate 112,012,110 of NC_135328.1, read as the reverse complement.
TATCCCCAGCCATGTGACACAGTGTCTTATGCAGCATGGGAGCCAAGTAAATATATTTCAACAGTGCTATTGAGTCCATTCCATGTCTTCATTTAAGAAAGTATTTTCTTTCAAGGTATTGCACATTATACATATCAGGCTAATGGCAGCCATTATTACATACACTAAAGCAGTATCTTATTTTAATGACTTCACAGAAACAGTAATGCTAAGTAATAACTACTAACAGAAAATTCCTTATTGTCATAGTGGCTAGATTTATCCTCTTTTAGCCAAGTGTCTCATATGTCCTTCTAACACGTGGTAAAGTTTTATCAGAAGGTCTTCAAGTGACATAATAGATAAAAACAAATGCTAAGTTTTCTTTGGATGTAAGCTTTTCCACAGCAATGGCAAAATCCAGAGCCTGAATCATAATAACAAACAGCTTTCTTACTTAGATGAACCCCATGTGGCATTTTCCTTGCACGTAAGAGCAGTTGCTGTCTTCTTGCGCGCAAGATTGACTCATCATTATTGGTTAGTTTCTAATGAACACTGGTAAAATATTCAGAAGTGCTTGAAACTTTTATCTTTTTCTTAAAGGAACTTGAAAATGCTGCTCCTAAGTGTATGACTAAGGTATTCTATAATAAAAGTACATAAAATGGGTCAACAAAATGAAAGTGTCAGTAAAAATGGTCTCCAAGATGACTTCTAAAGGATGCTTGCTGCTGACCAGGCTTTTATTTCTTCTTTAAATATTAGTTGTTGATTTGCAGGTTGAAAGCTCAGCTTTGAGTACCAATATGTCTATAGCTACATATTTCTATATGGATATATGTTTTTTTTTATTCTGAGAGAGAAGACTGGATTCTACTACTCCTGTGAGGAGTGTTGGGGTTTACCTAATAGTTCTACTTATACGTAATGGGTTGTTACTACACTTGCTGAGTCTCCATGTCTTGTTTTAATATATCATCATTGTGCTAGAGATGTTAGAGAGGAAATTTGCCCATGAAAAATAGCAGAGAAATAAAGAGGAAAAAAAAAAGCGCAAAAGCAGCACTTTCCCTTCTGAATATGTTTCTCTCATTCTTATCTCAACTCCTTACACATCCCAAATGGGTAGTAGAAAGTATAAACTTTACCATGTGACCATTTTTGGTACCTCAATTTAAAAACTATAAGATTCCATGAAGATTCTTCATATGTAAAGATTTTGTGAGAATTAACTTAGATAATATTTAAAAATAGATACCAAACATTAAAGCATTCATTTTGTGAATTCGTAAATCCTCTGGCTTTCACCTTAGTTTTCCTTTCCTTATATATCCCCGACTCTGCTCTAGCTTATGTATTTGTTTATTTTTTATGTTACAGAGGGCTTGTGCTTTGAAAGCTGCCTTCAATACTCTGGAACAACCTGAAATATACTTACTATAAGCTGATTGTTCCTTAGCTCCAAATCCATGCTTCTTTGTCCTACTTTGTGTTACTGCAGCTGAACTCTGCAATCTGCATTTGTGTTTTGCCGTTGGCTCCATGTTAGGCTCTGTGTTGGGTGCCTAAAATGGCTGAGAGGGTAGGGGAAGAAGATGCTTGCTCCTTCCTAGTATTTGGCAACTATTAATGGCTCTGTGTGTGACATGCCCTTATGGCTTCATGCACATGTGATGATGGGTCCTGACCACAGCTGTTCTCCTTAGAAGTCTGAGCCTCAGCCTCTTAACTTCAGCATTTCTTCCTGGTTCACTTTTCTTGCAGTCCTCAGGAAAGGCAGCTGCTGCAGTTGTTCCTTTTGTTATACTTGAGAATCCCCCTTTACCTGCATCAGTTGTTTACCACATTTTAACATAGTTATCAGTTCTTTTTTCCTGTTCAAATGACTTGTGTGACTCTTCCATCTGATTAGATTGTGATGGATACACAGAGAACAAAAAAGTATGGCTGGCAACTATTGATGAAATTGAAAATGACTTTTCTTTTAATAAATTTGAGCCACATTTCAGAGGCAGTACAAAAATGAATAAGGCAGAGCCCTTCCTCTCAAGGAAATCAAGGCACATTCTCTTTGTTTTGTGTATAGAATCAAAGCATGGTCTGTTTTGTATCATTGAATCATATCATATCATGGAAGGAATATCATACATGTCTTTGCTCAGTTTTCTAGCTTGTGTACAACCTGATTGTAAAACAGCTGCCCAAGGCATCCTCCAGTCTCATCTTCAACACTTTCATGAGGGATGACTGCATTTCTGCCTTCACTATTATTACACTGTGCTTCATCATATTGAGATAAAACTTACTGCCTAGTAATTTCCTTTTTATTGAATGAATTCTGCCCTCTGGAATAATTTATTAATTCAGTGAATATCTTCTAGATAGCTTCTCTGCATCAAACACTGTTCTAGATCTTAGGGATACATGTGTGAATAAAAATAAGGGTTCTCAGTCCTCCATGCATACATTCTAGTGTAGAGGCAAAGAAGAAATGAGTCAACGAATAAATATAGAAGATAATATCAGAGTGATAGAAATAAACCAGGTAGTGCATAGAAAGTGCCTGAGGGAGTGGGATAAACTTAAGTGGTCAGAGAAATCCTCTTTAAGGAACATTGTCAGGAACGGCACATCAGAATCCAAAGGAAGTCGGTGTATCAGCAGAAAATTAGGTATGAAAGCAGGTGGTACTAGATCGGGATGCAGGGATAGAACCAGATGGTTTTAGGGGTAATAAGGATTCAGATGTTCCTCTTAAGTGCAATGGGAAACCTGAGGACTTTAAGCAGGGAGTGCCATGATCTGCCTTGCAAAATAAATAAGGAAATAAATAAGTCTTTCCTCCCATGAGAGAAGTTGTTTCTAGTTACCCATCCTATGTCATTCTCCCCACTCTTTCTTACCCCCCACCCTTCCTATTCTCAGCTCTTTCCATTCTCTTATTTTTCTTCCCATGCCATGATTCCTAGACCCCTGTTCTCTTGTCTTCCTTCAGGACTCACATGAATTGTCTGGATCCCAGAATTAAGCAGTTTTAAAAATAGATCCAATTGTGATTTAATCAATATAGATACAGGGACCCACTCGGCTGATTTGGGCAACTTGGTCTTTGCTAATTTTTATGAATTTCTGTTATTTTTTAAAAATATTTTAAAATTGTTTTTGCATGGGGAGGCGTCGGAAATCGAACCTGAGTCTCCAGCTTGGCAGGCAAGAATTCTTGCCACTGAACCATCTTTACACTGCCTGGTGTTCGCTGATTTAAAAAAAATAATTTATTAAAGAAGCTGTGGGTTTACGGAGTGATCCTACATAAAATACAGGATTCCCATACACCACACTACCTCCAACACTTGCATTAATAAGGAGAATTTGTTAAAATTGATATGACACTTTTTTGTAATACTGTCTTTTATAGTGGTTACGTTTGTTAAAATTGATGAAGGATGATTAAAGTAGTAGTATGAGTATTGTCCATAGTTTACATAGGGGTATTTTTTTGTACACATGTTCCAGGCCTTTTTTTTTTTCATGCATGTCTTTATTTTATTACTCATCTACCCATACACTGGATAAAGGAAGTGTCAGTCACAAGGTTTTTACAATCACATGGTCACATGATAAAAGCTATCTAGTTATGGAGTCATTATCAAAGGTCAAGGCTACTGGATTACAGTTCAGCAATTTCAGGTATTTCTTTCTGCCTATTTGAATATACTAGAAACTAAAAAGAAATACCTATATAATGAGTTAGTAGTCATAATCAGTTGTTAAATCCCAATTTTTCAGTTAAACCCACTCTCTCATTTGATCATTCTCTCATCTTCAGGGATATCTGGGCAATGGCCATTTTAACTTTTTTGTGCTGGAACTGGGTGTCAACTTTATGGGGTAGAGGAATGAAACTGGTGAAATTTTATTTTGTTTCATTTCTTTTTCCATTTTTTATCAAGAAGACATTTTCAAACCCATGATCCCAGGGCCAGAGGCTCATCCCTGGGAGTCATGTCCCACATAAGGGGGAGGGCACTGAATTTATTTGCAGAGTCGGCATGGAGAGACCACATCTGAACAACAAAGAGATTTTCTAGGGATGAGTCTTACGTGTAATTATAAGTAGGCTTAGCTTCTCATTTGCAGAAAAAAGTATCATAAGGCAAGCCTCAAAATTGAGGGCTTGGGTTATTAAATTGTGAGTCCCTAATGCTTGAGAAAATATCAGGAATTCCCCAGGTGGGAAAGTTTAATAGTTCCATATTTTTTCTCCAGTCCCTCAGGGGATTTTGTAAATACTTTTTTATTTTCTGCCAAAAAAAAATATATCAGGGTAGTACATTAACCTGTACAGAGTAACAAGATCTCATTCCTTGTTCTAGATTCCATGTAATTAGGTTGTTTGAGTACACTGACCAATGAGATTAAATTAGATAATCAGGGTAGTACATTAACCTGTACAGAGTAATAAGATCTCATTCCCTTTCTAGATTCCATGTAATTAGGTTGTTTGAGTACACTGACCAATGAGATTAAATTAGATAGTGTGCTACAGAAAACTTAAATTTTGGACAAAATAAGCCATCTCTTCCTTTGGTCTCATATAGAAGTTGGGATTTTGAAATACAGACAATATTATCCTTTACCCTGCATTCAGATTTATCTTAATCCTAATCAGATCTGCTTCTTTCATATCTCTAATTGAAGCATGATTTCTTTTTCAGCCTCTTTAACAGTTGCTGTATGGAGTAATGCTGGATTTTAGAGCTGCAGAACTCTAACTCTGAGTCTCAGATGTCTCACAGATACCCAAAGTTCCAGGGAACTATCAGGTTATACACAAAGAACACAGCATCACAGAATTTAGAAATAACAGTTAAAACTTGGGAATAAATATGACTACTAAGAACCTTTATCATGAGCCTGTGTGAACATTCTTTGCTCCTTAATTGTCAGTTGCCCAATCCCTGATCACTTCCTATCTCCTGATAACCTGTGCACTTGAATTCAATTCTCAGAGATTGCTCATTATAGTTAGTTTGTATCAGTGAGATCATGCAATATTTGCCCTTTCACTTATGGCTTATAACACTCAAAATAATGTTGCCAAGGTTCATTCACCTTGTTTACATGCCTCATGACTTCCGTCTTTTCTGAAGTCACACAATATTCTGTTGTCAGTATATACCAAAGTTTGCCTTTCTGTTGTCAGTAGACGTACCCTTAGGCCACCTCCATTCACTGACAATCATGAATAATGCTGCCATAAACCCCAGTGTGCCAGTGTCCATTTGTGTCCCTGCTTACAGTTCTTCCAGGTATTTACTTAATAATAGGGTTGCAGGATCATATGGCAACTCCTATGCTTAGCCTCCTTATACAAATATAAGCCTCCTCTTATATTTGTACATTTAATCATACTCATTATCCACTCTAGGTTTTGCTGTATACAATTCCAGGTTTTATCCTACATCTTTCCTTCTGGTGTTACATATGTCCCTAGCCTTCCTCTTTCAATCATACTCACATTCAGCTTTGTTTATTATACTTAAAATATTGTGCTACCATCACATAGGATTGTGCTGTTCATTTCTGAATCTTTACAATTAAGTTTGTTAAACCTTCTGTACTCCTTCAGCATCAAATGCCCAGTCTCTACTCTTTTGGTCTCCTTATAGTCTGTGTTCTCAACTTTGACTCTCAGAGTTTGCTCATTAGAGTTAGTTCATGTTAGTGAGACCATACATTATTTGTCCTGTTTCTGGCCAATTTCACTCAATATAATGTCCTTAAGTTTCATCCACCTTGTTGCATGTGTCATGACTTTATTCTGTCTTTCAGCTGTGTATTGTTCCATCATTTGTATATACCAGTTTGTTTATCCTCTTGTCAGATATTGGATATTTGGGCTGTTTCAATATCTTGGCAATCATGAATAATGCTGCTGTAAACATTAATGTGCAAATGTCTTGGTAGTGACCCTGTTTTCAATTTTCTTGAGTATTTATCTGCTAAATGGATTGCTGGATCATACAGCAATTTTATACTTAGCTTCCTGAGGCACCACCAATTGATGAACCATTCTCCCTTCCCACTAACAGTAAGTAAATATGCCTCTTTCTCCTTATCCTCTGCAGCACTTGTAGTTTTCTGGTTTTCTTTTGTTTTATAATGGCCATTTTGGTAGGTATGAGATGGTATCTCATTGTGGTTTTGATTTGCATTTCCTTAATAGCGTGGTGAAGTTGAGCATCTTTTCCTATGTTTTCAAGCCATTTTTACTTCCTTTTTGGAAAAGTGTCTATCCTTGTCTTTTGCCTATTTTTTTGGTTGGGTTGTCTTTTTGTTATTGATTTGTAGGATTTATTTGTATATTCTAGATATTAAACCCTTATCCTATATGTGGTTTCCAAATATTGCTCCCGTTGAGTTGGGCCTTTTCATTTTCCTGACAGAGTCTTTGGATGTACAAAAGTGTTCAATTTTGAGAACCCATTAATTTATTTCTTCTTTTGTTTCTTGCATTTGGTGTAAGGTCTAGAAAACTCCCTCCTACCACAAGATCTTTAAGATATTTTCCTGATTTTCTTCTAAAAGTTTTATGGTCTTAGCTCTAATGTTTAGGTCTTTGATCCATTTTGAGTTCATTTTTTTGTATAAGGTGTGAAATAGGATATGGGAACCCAGTTCTCCAAGCATAATTTGTTGAAGAGTGTTCTGTCCCAGTTGAGTGGACTTGCATGCCTCATCAAAAATCAATTATATGTAGATGAGAGGGTCTATTTCTGAACATTAAATTCAATTCCATTGGTCACTATCTTTATCTTTATGCCAATACTATGCTGTTTCGACCACTGTAGCTTTGTAATATGTTTTAAAGTCAGGTAGTCTGAGTCCTACAACTTCTTTTTTCTTTCTCAGGATACTTTTAGCTTTGGGGGGCACATTGCCCTTCCAAGTAAATTTGATTATAGGTTTTTCTGTTTCTACAAAGAAAGGTGTTCAGCTTTTAGTTGGTAATTGCATTGGCTCTGAAACCAATTTGGGTAGAATTGACATCTTCACTGTATTTGGCCTTCCAGTCCATGAACATGGTATTTTCTTCCATTTATTTAGGTCTTCCTTGATTTCTTTTAACGATGTTTTGTAGTCTTCTGTGACAGGTCTTTTATGTCCTTGGTTGAATGTATTCCTGAAAATTTGATTCTTTTGGTTGCTATTGTAAATGGAATTTTTTTCTTGATTTTCTCCTCATTGTTCATTGCTAGTATATAGGAACACTACTGATTTTTACATGTTGATCTTTATCCTGCCACATTGCTCTACTTGTTTATTAGCTGTTGTAACTTTGCTGTAGATTTTTTTTTTTTTTGGATTTTTTACATATGGGATCATATCATCTGCAAGTGGTGAATTTTACTTCTTCTTTCCAATTTGGATGCCTTTTATTTATTTTTCTTGTCTAATTGCCCTGGCTAGAACTTCCAGCACAATGTTGAATAACAATTGTGACAGTATCCTTGTCTTGTTCTTAATCTTGGAGGGAGAGCTTTCAGTCTTTTCCTATTGAATATGATTTTAACTGTGGGCTTTTCATATGCTTCCTTTATCATATTGAGGAAATTTCTTCCTATTCTTACCCTTTGAAATGCTCTCATCAAGAAAATATGCTGTAAAATACCTTTTCTGCATCAATCAAGATGATCATGTGATTTTTCCCTCTTTGGTATGTTGATGTGATATATTACACTGATTTTCTTGTGTTGAACCATCCTTACATACCTGGAATAAAACCCACTTTTCATGGTTTATCATTCTTTGATAATGTGCTGCTGGATGTGATTTGCAAGTATTTTGTTCAGAAATTTTTCATCTAAAGATCAATTCTTTAGAGAGATTCATCTGTAATTTTCTTTTCTTGTAGTATCTTTGTTTGGCTATAGTATTAGGATGATGTTTGCTTCAAAGAATGAGTTGGGTAGGTGTGTAAGTTTGAAGTTATTATGTACCCCAGAAAAGCCATGTCCTTTAACCCTCATTCAGTATTGCTGGGTGAGGTCTTTCTGATTATTTCCATGGAGATGTGACCCACCCAATTATGGGCAGTAACTTTTGATTAGATGGTTTCCATGGGGATGTGTCTCCATCCATTCAAGGTGGGTCTGCTTGCTGGAGCCCTTTATGAGGGAACCACCTTGAAAAAAGCTTTAGAGCCACAAGAGCCAGGAGAGTCACCAGAACCTACAGAGTCTACGCAGCCAGTGACCTTTGAAGATGAAGAAGCAAAATGCCCCTGGGGGAGCTTCATGAAACAAGAAGCCAGGAAAGAAAGTTCGTAGATGTCATCATGTGCTCTCTCAGCTGAGAGAGAAACCTCGAACTTCATCAGCCTTTCTTGAGTGAGCATAACTTCTTGTTGGTGCCTTAATTTGGATATTGTCATGGCCTTAGGACTATAAACTTGAAATTAATAAATTCTCCTTAAAAACCATTCCATTTTGAGTATATCATATTCCCACAGCTTACTAATATAGTAGTTTCCCTTCTCTTTAGTTTTTTGAAAAGTTTGAGCACCTTGTACTAATTCTTTCTTGAATGCTTGGTAGAATTCACATGCCAAGCCATCTGGTCCTGAACTTTTTTGGGGGAGGAGATTTTTGATAGATAATCCAATCTCCTTACTTGTGGTTGTTTTGTTGAGGTCTTCTATTTCTTCTTGAGTCAGTGTTGGTTGTTTATGCTTTTCTCAGAAGTTGTCCAAACTAAATGTAAGTTGTCTAGTTTGCTAGCATATAGTTGTTCTCTCATTATCTCCTTTATTTCTGTGGGTTCGGTTGTTATGTATCCTCTCCCATTTCTGATTTTATGTATTTGCATCCTCTTTCTTTTTTTATTTGTCACCCTAGCTAAGGGTCTGTGTTGGTTTGAAACTGTTGTGTACCTCAGAAAAGCCATGTTCTTTAATTCCCATTCAATATTGCTGAGTGGGATCCTTCTTATTGTTTCCATTGAGATGTGACCCACCCAATTGTGGGTGGCAACTTTTGATTAGTTGGTTGTCATGGAGATGTGTCTCTACCCATTCAAGGTGGGGTTGCTTACTGGAGCTCTTTAAAAGGAACCATTTTTGGAGCTTCAGTGCCAACAGAGCCCACACAGCCAGAGATCTTTGGAGATGCAGAAGAAAAACATCCCTGGGAAAGCCATATGAAATGAGAAGAGAGAGCTAGCAGACCTCACCATGTGCCTTCCTAGCTGAGAGACGTGTCCAGAAGCCGGAGACCCCAGCAGATTCCAGCCTCATGCCTTCCCACCTGACAGAGGTGTTCTGGATAGTATCAGCCTTTCATCCATTTTCATGGCCTCGGAACTATAAACTTGCAACTTACTTCCCTTTTTTCAAAGCTGTTCTGTTTCTGATATATTGCATTCCAACTTTAACAAACTAAAACAAGGTATTTCAATTTTATTGATGTTTTCAAAGAACCAATTTCTGGTTTTGTGGATTTTTATCTACTGTTTTTATGTTCTCAAATTCATTTATGTTTTATCTCATGTTTTTATTTCATTCTATCTGCTTTTGAGTTAGTTTGCTATTCTTTCTCTAGTTCCTC